>NW_015374106.1:891137-978652 GCF_001272555.1 Dufourea novaeangliae | reverse complement strand
AATGGACTTACACATCGTTTCAAAAAATACATTTATTATATATTTGTCTTAATGTCCGCTTTCATATTGTGTAAAAAAATATGTAGCATTCCGTTTAAACAAATTAAAGTCACCTTTGTTTGTAGAAAAATATTAAAAATATAAGAACTTTAGATACGCTATCATTTTACTAGTAAAATCTACTACAACTTCCTCCTTTTCGGTTTTTTTCTAATGTTTACCCTTTACGAAAAAAACGATGGTACAAATTATCGCGAACACGCTGTATAACCCTTTAGTATACATATAATCCAGTAAATTATACTACATTGACTTTGTCATTATAAATACAAAAGGAAGACCTCCATCTATAGCTAAAAGCAGCTTTAATTCACTTTTTTTAAGAGTTCGACTTACACCACTTTAAAAAGAAAACGGTTCAAATGTTGCTGCTGTGTTCTCAACAACTGCTACAAAGCGCGTATGATTTGCAGGATTTACAAGACCACTGTTACCACCACTGTCACCAAGTGCCGTCAAATTTTCCACAATTATTGTATTTTGGAAAATAATGCAATAATTGCGAATTATTGATCTTTAGACATGCAGCGTTGACCACGATTAACACTAGAACTACCAAGTAAGTCAAAATGACTTATCAACACACTCTTACAATGACGATTAAAATGTTATGACAATACATTTTATCAGATCTTTTGCACCATTTATTATTATATTAAAGTGAAAAAATTAGTCAATTTCTAAATTTCTAAATTTCCAAAAGTTTTTCACGTTTATCCACCGATCAAAGCAACTATACGTTTATCGTCGGTAGTACTACATAGTGTTAAATATTTTCGATCTGCCACGCATTTGTTTACATTCGAATCTGCCGCAGCGAAAGGGTTAATATATCACGGTTTAGGTACGTGTGATGTTTGCGTTAAATCAAGAAACGCGCGTGTCGATCAGCCGAGTTCGCACGTCTGGCCGTATATGTATATTTCGTAACTTTGATCGGATATCCTGTTCCCTGGCACGCGGTCGTTCCAAATATTTGAGGGCCGCTCGTGCGACCCGGCTCGACTGCACTTTATATACCGTCGAGCAAACCAAGCGTCGTAACTTCGACGAATCGGGACTGACAGGTCCTTTTCACGACTGGGAACAGTGCCAATTATCGTACGTGACGATTGCGGGACAAATAAAGGTGTACCGGGTGGTCGAATTTTGTTGCGAGACTTAAGAGGTCATGCTCAGTCAGGAGGCCGAAAAAAGAGTGTTCTTAGGGAATTTTTTTCTCGAAAACTATAAGACCTTTTTTTAAAAATGTGCTTGTGTTTCAAAGATTGCAGTTTATAGATTATAAGGTAATTTTTTTATTTAAAAATGTTTATTAGTAAATAAATGGTGAACGATCTCCCGGATGTATCTTCACAAAAAGTGGTCTGCCGTGACCACTGTAACTTCGTAACGGTTCATCTGAAATTAAAAATTCAGTAAGATTTATGTAATAGAAGAACCAATCTTGTCTTAGAACATGGGGTTTTTCGAAATATTGATTAGGAACAAAATAGCGGACATTTTCCTGAAAAAGTGCAATTTTTACGTAAAAAATCACTCGTTTTGGTCAATTAAAAAAAAAGTATGGAACGAACAAAAGAATCCTTTGTAATTTTTCTGATTTGAAATAAGGCGCAAAAGGTTTCATGTAAATCGACACAGTAGTTTTCGAGAAATATTGATCACCGATTTGAAAAATATAGTTTCGAGAAAAACGCGTTTAAAGTTTCAAGTCAAGCTTACACTTATATAAGATGTTCATATTTCAACGCCTGTCACTCTGTCATTTTTAATTGGATTACAATGAAACTTGCATAGAATATTCTCGAGATGATGTACTTAAAGAAAATGTAGAAAGTGAAAAATCGATTTTTTGAAAATTTCTGACTGAGCATGACTCCTTAATGAGCATAATCATTTATGGAGACATGATTGAACCAGTGGCTGTGTGGTGAGGTATGACACTTCTGGAAATGGTAGTATGTACTTCCTTAATGGGAATTTGTATTTTTTCAGAATAGTTAAGGATAAAGAGCAGTTTCTGAGTATTTGGAGCATAAGTGAGGTACATCTTAACAATTTGATTTCGAATGATGTAGTAGTACGTCTTTTCAAAACAAATGCTGAGAGCGATGACGTAGCAGTACATTTTTCTTAAATAAGGACTAGAATAATAAAAAAATACAGAAAAAACAGCTTTTCCTATTCGTGAAGGTTGACGAATAAAAGTTAAGTAGTAGTTTCTAAATATTTTTAGAACACCTGGAGTTGTATGTTTGAGAACACAAAAACGCTCCAGTCAGTAAAGTGTTAATGAAAGAATACAGATTTTATAATACGCGAGGAAATTGTATAATATACAATATATATATGTATAATTAAAATTTTTTTAAAATTGGTAGAAGTTTGTAACATCCCGACGCACAGTTGACAGGTTAAAGAAATTAATTCTGCTGTCATAAACATGATTACGTCAAAACAAAAATGCGTTTTAAGTTTCAAGTCAAGCTTACACTTATACATATAAAATGTTCATATACCAACGCCTGTCACTCTGTCATTTTTAATTGGATTACCTTGAAACTTGCACAGAATATTCTCGAGATGTCGTACTTAAAGAAAATGTAGAAAATGAAAAATCGATTTTTTTTTAATTTCTGACTGAGCATGACACTTTAAGGCACGTATACACGTTCAAGTAATGTGCAGCAAATTGACTTGTGCATCAGTGTTGCCGGATTGGCCGATTTATCGCAATTTAGGCGAATTTTGTAGTAAAATTGTGATGAATATTTGGAAGAAATCGCAAGTTGTAAATTGGGCGTTTTTGAATTTATGTATATTACATGTACTTTTATATGTAGAATTTATTATGCAGAGTGTCCCAAAATAGCTTCGACTCCCGGAAATGACGGGTTCTTGGGATGATTTGAAATAATTCTTTCCTTAGTAAAAATGTTATCCGCTTTGTTAACGAGATATTAACGAAACACTTCGACCAATCAGAGCGCGAATCTGCCGATCGAGGTTTTTTGTTCAGATCTCGTTAACAAAGGCGATAACATTTTTATGCTAAGGAAAAAGTTCTTTCAAATCACCCCAGAAACCCCTCATTTCTGAGAATCGAAGCTATTTTGGGACATTGTATATCGTCGCACTAGTACTTAAGTGTTCTATCTCTACTGGTTTCTAAACTAAGAAAACTGAGTTTGAAGTTTACGAAGTTTAGTATCATAAAAGCAGGAAAGCACTGAAATAATCAAGCACGCTATAATATAATCCACTGAATAGCTATTTATTATAATATTTAATACAGTTTCATCTTATGATCAACATAAGTTTTTAATTGTTGTTAGTATTCGAAGATATAACCATTAAGAAAAAAAACTTGCAAAGTGTCGGATTATAGGACTTAAAAGAATATTTGTTGATTTCTAAGTTGAAATTTCTTTATATTATGGTGAATTTATATTCTTTGGACCAATGAGACGCACGTAGATTAACTAAATTTTTTTGAAAAATGGAGGTAGAACAGTTAAGAACTCGGGCGACAATATATCTATTTTCTGAATACATGATACTAAAAAAAGTAGTTTAATTCGAAAGTCCTGCGTTAACAGCTCCTTCAAGATTTTGTTGACTGCACTATTGCGACTTTGGGCGATTTTAGAAAACTGTGTTTGGATATGCAGGATCACTATAAAGGTTCATAGCGTTGCTGACAAAATTATCTGCTCACCCCATATAGATAACATAATTTACATATTTAATTGGTGTTAAAATTAGAAATACTAATTGTAACTTGCATTAGTATACACCTTCATAAATATATATGGGTTATTAGATGGATTAAAAGTTATAGAAATATCGCAAGGATCGTAGATGAACATGTTTTGTTTAACAATTTTTTAAACAATCTGTGTGTGCAGTTTTCTGTCACTATCAGAAAGTGCATGAATGCATACTACTCTAATGTAATATCAATCAAGAATTATACTATTATAAATTACAATTGTTAATTCTGACTTTAATCGTAATTAAATATGTAAAGTGCGTCATGCGTAAACAGTGGGCGAATACGTTCGAGAGAAATTGTATAAAGTGCCCTATTCGACATTGTTACAGAGTAGTAGCCATTTTGTACATCAATGTTTCATTTTATAATAACCAAATTATACTAATTGTATACGATGATTAAAAAATTATTGAAAGTTTTGAAAAATTTACGATATATCACGATATAATTATTGTCGACTTGTATTCAAATTAAAATATAATCCACGGTGCATTATATTGCAAATGAAACTATAGTTATATACAAAAGTACCATTTTCTTGTCAAAAATGGTTGTTCATATTCATCAATTACAACAGCGTCTGGTCTTCGAAATAATGTATAACTTTTTGTCACTATTTTGGCAAAAGTCGAATTCCCCGACAGTAAGATGAAATAAATCCTTGACACCGATTTAAATGCGACAGTTGTTGCTGTTCCATACACCTAATATCTGTCTCAATGTGTGTAATGGTACTCAAGGTTACCGTATTAAACACGAGTTTGTCCATACGTGACTTGGCAAACTGCCGAACGGTCTCGTTTGTTCTCGTTGAAATGAAATAAATCTGCGATCTGGCCATATTCGCTGCACACACTGTCTCATAATTGTATTTAACAAAGAATCTCATGAAATTGTCGAAATTTTTCACGTACTCGTGTGTTATTTAATTACTGACAGTCTGGTTTTACAAACTTTTTTTTTATCGTCAAATGGCCCAAAAAAATTACATTCATATTCTATAAGAATAGAGTCATTAATACGTTCACTGACTATATTTTTACTGTCGTGACAATATTGTGATAAATTACGTTTGTATAAGTTCTTATTATCTGAATAATTACGCTACTATTAACACTGGAAGTGTCGGCAATGACTGTATAACCTTTTTAGTATTCAAAATGGTTTGTACAATGGAATTATCGATAGTTAGTGACAGTTCTAGTATTGATTCAAAAGAATATGTAAATAACGTCGTACGATGAAGGCAAAATTGCTGAACGAGCTGAAAGCTATACAGAAAAGTGCGTTTCAGAAGTGTTTTGAGGATAGGAAAACACGTTAACGTAAGTGTGTTATATTCAATGGGAACTACTTTGAATGGGACTACATCAATATTGATGAATAAATAAATATTTTCTGAAATAAATAACAATTTCGGCAACTTTTTGATCAAACCTCGTGTGTGTTTAATTTTATATTCAACAAAAAATCTGATAAGAGAATCTAGAATTGATTACCATGTCAATTACAATTTTACATTTTTTATCATCGACAGGAGTAATTCAGAACATAAGTAAAATTACACTGTCAACGGGTTAAATCTATAACGCTGTTATGATGAGAGTTGATGAAATAGTAGATGGGTGGATGATGAAATCTCAAATACTCAAATAATACTTCAACAACTGCACCTTTACTTAAAGTCATGTGCAATATGGGATACGTTATAAAATCAGACACTGCGAAATAACCTCGGTTTATTACGTTACAAGGAGTCGGGCAGAGCTTCCGCGTAGTATGTAGTGCTCTTCGAACAAGAACTGGGGCGTCGAGGTAGGTGTTCGTCCTTTTACATTAGGGAAAATAGTGGAGTAGCCGAATGTCCTTTTGGGCTTGAACCATAATTCCCAAGGTCCATCGTGATCTTAGAGGATGACTCGGTGATGATAATAATGTTTGGTTGTAGCAACAGAAAGTGTTATGATATACTTAAAGAAAGATGAGATGTGATATACTTAAGAAGTGATGTTATACTTAAAGAAAATGTAGAAAGTGAAAAATCGATATTTTGAACATTTTTGACTGAGCATGACCCCTTAATCAACAGAATTCAATTTTTTATTACACCAGTTTTGGAACTTTTTGAACATACCACGTACGTGTTCACCCTGATTCAAAAATAATCTGTCAGTGAAAATTCCTTCCCAGCCGATGTTTTTCCATGTATTGCCAGCAACTCGAAGTTTTCGGCCGCATCCACGGTTAAATCGTCTGTGTAAGATGAATAATGCGATTGTTTGAAATGGTGGGAGGGTCATTTAAACATCGTTAGTGGGCTTTTTTGTGCGAGCCGGAAAACCAGAGGCGCCTGTTACGCGAACGTGGCGATTCAAGATGAAATTCAATGACCTGGTTTCGGTACGACGTTCCATCAAATTAATATGGAGATACAAACTTTCCCAAGTTCGAACTGGGAAAACCACCATCTACCGCCATTTCCCTGCCCCCGCCCACGTTTCCGTCCCCCGACTCTCGGTGTTTCTCCCCCCGTTGGCAACTCGGTTGCATTTCCGCCACTCGAAAACTTCGAAAGTTGATATCTTCGCATTAATTTGTGCAGAATGCTTTATAAAAGCGAGCCATCAGGCTCGTTCCACCGTTCCCTCCATGGGAAGATTCCGGCGCGCAACTGTCGTGCCACTCGCGAAAGATAACGCTAGCAGTTTGTTAAGCGCTCGATCGATTGCCACACGGCGGTTGGTCGTTTCGAAGTTGCTTTCGAAATGAATCTCGGCAAGTTTCGCTTAATTGGTCCTATTTATTTTTGAGTATTCTGGGGGTATCATTTTTCAAAATGTTTTTCATATTTGGTGTGTGTTTTCTATAAATATAAATAAATAAATACAGTTACTCAGGCAAGCATCCGCCCATTCCTTACGGGCGGTACATATGTTTTAAGAATTTAATTAATGTTAACACCTTCATACTCCGTAGGCATAATTATGCAGATACGTTTTAATGATTTTTTTAAGAGTATTTATAATAAACTTTTTCTACTTGTTGGTTTTTAATACTGGCAACATGTGTGAACATAATCCAGAAGGGGTTTGTTTAAACACGCTGTGTTCGTCGGTTCCTGGGATAATGAATAATGAAGTCACCGTGGAGTAACCATCTGTGAGAAGACGAACTAAGATCTTCTTCAGTTTGGTATGTTTACTAAAAATTTTATGAAAATCGATTTTTTTTGTATTTATATAATATAATGAAAGAATGAAATTGTTCACTTGCATCATTTTTTTTATGTTCTATCAAATTGTCAACGTATAACAATCAAAAAACGGATGTGCACAATTGTGCACATTTCTTTTTTTGCACAAATAAAAAGAAAAGGAAAAAATATTGTTTTAATCTTATTTAAACCTAAATACAATAAAATATGTAAGAACGTATCATTTCTATCCTTTAGAATTACAGTAAATTCTCGATAAATGCTCGATAAGATCTCTACATGAAATGCGTTTGCTTCATCCTCAGATATTTGATATGTAAGAAAAAATAAAATACACATTGCTACAAAAAAAATTTTAATTCTAGTAAAAATTGATAAATATTTTTTTTTTTAGTAGAATAAAGGAATCCAATGATTACAGATTTCTAGAACGAAATTCCACCTAAATAGAATAAAATATGTAAGAACGTATCATTTCTATCCTTTAGAATTACAGCAAATTCTCGATAAATGCTCGAAAAGGTCTCTATATTAAGTGCTTTTGCATCATCCTCAGATACTTGGTATGTAAGAAAAAATAAAATACACATTGCTACAAAAAAATTTTAGTTCTAGTAAAAATTGATAAATATATTTCTATTAGTAGAATAAAGGAATCCAATGATTACACATTTCTAGAACGAAATTCCATCGTTAAAGGTTTAATTAATGTTTGAAGACAGTAATTAAATAGAAACTTACCTACTTCTGTTATCAACAATTTCATTATGAAGCAAAGAAAATAAAGGTTATACTTAATATTATAGAAGCTTTCGTTTTCTTATTTTCATTTTAAAATTCGCGGTTGAAGTCAGTCCGTACACTTCATGTTCACATACCATTAAAGAATCATGAACAATTACAAACATTCTTTTCTTCTCCGCCAATAACTATTCATGTCTTACTTTCCAAAATTTATTCCCTCCCCGGTGAAAGGCATTCTCGGCCGCGGTCGGCGACGCGTTGATTCGTTTTTCTCATTCCTTATGGCGACTAATGAAAAAAATGTAATTAGCAGGCGCGACGAAATGACCCGGCCTGGTCGTCTTAATTCGTCGGGATGTAAAGCGAGCAGGCATAATCAGCTTTTGCTGCCCTTTCACGGTACATAAAGTTTGCTTACGTTAGTCGGTTCTCGTTCGGTCCCCGGAATAACTTCGATAAACATTTCGAGCCCCCCCCTCCTTTCTCTCTCCCCCGCTCGCCAGCTAGCCACCCTTGTTAAAACTGAACGGGCGCAGGCTGTACACGTGGACCGCAGACACCCGTTGTTGCGGGTGTATTTCGAAACCGAGGACTTTATAAACGGAGAAGGTCTGGTCTTGTGTCTGGGTATCAGAATTTGGCAAGGAATAATCAGGATTTTTTAATTCTATTTTAATTATTTCTTTAAGAGTACTTACAGTAAACTTTTTTTACTTGTTGGTTTTTTAATACTGGCAACATTTTTTGAAGTTAATCTAGAAAAGGTTTGTTTAAACACGGTGGTGTGTTCATCGGTTCCTGGGTAATTAATAATTAAGTCATCATGGAGAAGCCATCTGTGAGAAACGAGGTGATGGATCCTTATTGAGGGGTCATTTTACTGTGAAACTTTGGAAAAATCGATTCATTTTTTGTATTTTTTAGAAGTATATATGTTTAAGAATGTACTGAAAAAATTTCGTACCACAATTCCAATTATTAAGGCCCATATAAATGATTTTAAGTGAATACATGCATGAGTAATTAGTACAGAAGGTGGTCTAAATACAGGTTTGGGTCTAAGTATGGGCTAGCTGAAAGCAATAGGGTCATGTTAGATGCTTCACCCATGCGTGGATAGTGCGAAACTATGACTTCAGAACAAAAGGAGCTTATTTTCATTTCTATATCATAGAGCAAACATGTCTTAGATACAATAAAGTGTTACATCTTAAAAAATTGTCATCAAATTTGGCAATATTTAATTCCTGAGATAAAATTGCTAGCCCACATTCAGACCACGCCCTCTACTCTATATTTTAAATACGTTTTTCTCGAAACGTCATTTTTCTAACTGGCGCAAGGAAAATACTAAAATCTACTCAATCAATCGGTCTAAAATTTTTACACGTTATTCTACATATCAGTGCTTCTGGAGGGAATTACGATCATATTATTTTTATTGTACACTTCGTAATTTTCACATCGTAAAATGGTTAAAAAATTTAGCTAATTTCGATAATTCATATACTTATGACTAATAATAATTTAATGTTATAAACAAATTTACAAAGTATCTTACCACTGATAATTGAGAGTGAGACAAAAATCAAATTATTATTATTGTAGGTAAGGTGGGTTAAGATTTAGAAACATGAAGTAGATGCTCGTAAATACATATATGAATAATAGTAAATAGTTTATAACTACCATGGAATTTATATAATTATAGTTCATAAAATTGTATAAAATTCACTATAGTACATTTCTATTTTGAGTACAGTATTTTTACTTCGGCAGAAATTTCATAGAACCCTTAACACAGGAAATAAATTTCTATTTCATTCTCTTATGTGAAACACCACTGTACAAAAATTGCAGTTTCCAAAAGTATCAAATATGAATAAATCCAAGACATGTCGGGTCTCCATTTATTTTATTTAAATAAAAATCTATGCAAGAATATGGTGTCCAAACAATCATTTAAATACCAGATTAAAATAGGAATGAATGAATTAAAATATTGTATTACTGAATTGTACAAATGATAATATATTAAGTGTCTTCGACAATTTCGTCTTCATTCCTGAAAAGTTGAATAACTTTCCCATTTACACCGCTTTATTTTCCAATAAAACATCAAGACACCAAATTAAACGAGAAAAGAAGTATGAATTCAAATACTATTCTATTCAATGAATTATTGAGCGTCTTTTGTAATTTTCTCATTTCCACAGAAATCAAGAACTCGCACATTTTATTGTTCTCCAGTTACACCGCATTATTTTCACCCTGTTCGAATGTTAAGTCAGCACACGTTGAAGTTCAGTTCCATCACTGTTTTATTAAGAAGATAGCGAATTACTCACCGGGACGCCTAATGATTGCAGGTCAAAAATGGCAAAAACTGACTTGGTCCAATATTGAACAATGGAAACGAGGAGAGAGCCGACAGTGGATTTACGGGGGGGGGGGGCCTCGGTAAATCAAGGAGAGCGTACGGTGGGCTTCTGATTAAACGCAGAAAAACCTTGTGTGAAGAGTTACCCACACGTGGGAGAACTCAATTCCGTGGATTAACGATTCATAGTCCTTTCGGTGGATGGGTGAGTAAGGGGGGGGGGCGCAATCGCTTTATTACGATACTGTTCTTTTAACCCGAAATGTGGCCGGAAGCGAAACGAGGAGATATTAAAGCTGAAAGAAACATGAGGATAGATAATTCCTTGATGGCGGAAAAACGCCGCGATGAGAAGCAACGCGGCAGTAGGAATAATAAATGGACACGATGTTACAGCTGTTGTAATAATATCCTCGTACTATTACGTCGCGCATTGATAACGGTAATACCGGAAGCCACGATGATTAATTCAAGTCGGGAAACAATAGTTGAGCTTTCAAGAGAAGAATTAGGAATTTATATAAATTGGAGAACAAAGGGCTTTTTAACAATTGAAAAGATACCACATATTTTGACAATGTTTCAATTGAAATGAAAAGTTATGAAATGTATTTTACCTGCATTAATATTTGTATATTTTATATTTTCTTTTTGTCCTGAGGGCAGAAAATGTTTCTAATTAATGGAATTCATATTTTCAGGGGGTAATAAAACTCCGAACTTCATTGAAATTGCAGAGGGAAATATGAAACGTTTGTAAAAGAATATTTTAGTTTTTGAATAAACACTTTTCTCTGTTGTATCGAGTGAATAATCTTTCACTTTTGTTAATTATACGAAACCATTTGAACAATTACTTCTTAACTTTATTCTGAGTTTAATAATTATTGAATCTGGCAAATTTTATTTCGCATAGTACATACATTAACTCTTCTCAACAAATTTGATCTTTTGTTTGATTATGTAACTTTTAATAAGCTTTTCTGACAGATTCTTATGAGCGGATCCAACCTGCAACCCGATTCTTTTCAGCACACATAGTTTTTTAAAAAAAATTGCAATTTTCAACTTTGCAGGTGTGTTGTGCTTTTACAGTAGATAATAATTATTCAGTAGCTTTTGACACGAAATAATTCTCTGGACTCCCTCGAACGAAATGATGTAAATTATTATTATATTACACATATCTAAATATATTTAAATAATGTTCACAATTTGTTTAAGGCGCGTTTTATCAAGAAACATCAATAAATAACGTACCTAACAATAACAGATGAAAGATAGTATTAAAATCGTATTTGATCCCCGAAATGAAATTCGCCCAAGTCCACAGCATCGCGTGTTCCAGTTTTCCATATCGAATTGTACCGCACGCGTCCGCCATATTGGAACGCTGCGACGTCTATCTGTACCAAGGAAACGCGCCACACACGTCCCGTGGGGTTGTTAAAGAGACATTAAGTTTCGTCCCAGCGAAATATCTATTTTCAAATGTCCGCACGGACGCTCGGCTGAATATTCAGCAGTTCCTCCATGGTTGTATCGGAAACTTCGCGTGTATATGCGCCGCTTGCATGAATATTGTCGCACGGATATTATACGAGCATTTACATAAGACGTAGGTGACGTTTCGCATGGACATTCGTGGTGGCCGTCGAGCGTACACTGGATGGTTCCAGAGCTGTTGGAACGCTAGAATTCCCAGCGGCAGCTACCAGGATGCTCGTAGTACGCGACGTTCGCAGAAATTCTGAGCAGCGAATATCGCAGGGCGCTAAATAGCCGATGGCTAGCATTTGGAGCCGGACACCTAACCGGTCAGAAATCACACGCGGGGAAACGTTGTGCTTAAATAGCACTGGTAGATCCAAATGTTGTTCCACTATGATTCATTTTATTGATTTGAAATAATTCTATTGATTTGTTAGATTTACCAATAAATAATTCACTATTATTTTTGTCGAATTGGAAATATTTGAATTCATAGCTGTAGCTCTGAAAAGGCTCATCAATTTTCATGAAATTTGTTGAAATTGTCTTTAAATTCTTCTATGTGAACATATAGGCCATGAGGCATTATGGGTAGTAAGAACGAACTCAACATAGACATGTTTTGGGAGAAACGTATTTCTTAAACGTTTTCCATAAGGGCGAACTTAACAAAAAGTTCTTGTACCTCATTAACTATTTTTGCGCTTTTCTTAAATATTAGGAATAATAAATGTGCTTGTAAGATAATTATTAATCATTATTAATACTTATTAATTAATAATTGTAGGACTAGAATGACGATCGTATGGACCTGGAAAGGCAGCATGACATAGTGGGGACTGCATGTCCCATTTTTAAAGCTACGCTTAACCTATTCTTTTCTCCATATTGAGTGTATTATAACCCGTACTATAAACGATTAAACGGCAGGCTGTCGAGCCACGAGCGAGCTGCAAGAATCAAAGAAGCCGTTTGTGCAGCTCCCAATGCGGTCGAACTTACCAAACGAAAACATCGGCCGAAACGAACCAACCAATACAACGACGGTATAAAGCCTGAAACAGATTTAGATGGCGTGGCTTATGGTTCAAGCGAAGCTTAAATTTGGCACCGATTGACGCACAGACACGAATTTTATCGCTCGGAACCGCGGCCATGGCGATCGATTTTCGCGTTGAACACCTGGTCGTAGCATTCAGGTTCAAAGCGAATATGATTTTCGATGAAAATAGATTTACGGTACACCGAACTGTTGCAGAAATTCCTGCGGGTTAAAAGGAGAGGGAAGTTCTGATTTTTAGTAGTGAATATAGAAACAATTTTTAAATGGAATCATCAATTTCCTATCGAATTAACCCTTTAACGCCCAGAACCTTAAGTCGTTGTTTTAAAATTATGAAATTGATATATATGTTGTATGTTGTTATTTTGAAGTCGGAAATATCGATATTAAACAGACCTATTTTCTTTCAATTTTTTCTTTTTTCATTTATTTTTGGAGGGCATACTTGAACTTCCCAACTGAAAACATGGAGATCTACTTTACATCAGTGAAACTACGGATCCTTGCTGACTAAAGTTAGATATTAACTGGCGACAGAATTTTATGCACTTTCAAAATGAGTGTTGTATCGATGCAACACTGGGAGTTAAAGGGTTAATGAGACACGGTAATTAATCAGGTGTGCAGCAGTGATAGCTACGCTGCAGATGTTTATACAAATTTCAATAGTTTAAGATTGGAAGACTCAAGAAATATTTAAAAAAGAAACATTTCTAAATTTATTAACCTGCTAACTGCATTTGTATACTAGAGCGGACGTTTACTTTATTAGTTTAGTGACAGTACTTGGAATATTTCGTAACGATTGGCAGTACGAAACTTCTTTAAATGATATCTAAACATTAGGAAAACGGTGTTACTGTGACTACTAGTCCGTTATTTATCGCGAGCAAACACATTGTTTATAAAAAAAATACGTTAAAAAATGTTTTAAATAGTCTTAAAACAACTACTGGTTTCTGATTTTCTGAAAAAAAATTTTTGTACAAAATATCAAAAAGATGCAGTGAGCGGGTTAAGTATTAGAGTGAGTTAGGAAATTTTAAATGGCGCTTTCAAATCGCACAGTTTGAGCGATTATGACTTATTTTGAAACAAATATTCTTAATCGAAATAACATTCATCTGAATTGACACATATCTACTCATATCTATTTTAAGATGGGAAAAATGAAGGTCATTAGAAAATGACATTTATCATGCAACAACCTAATATTAAAGGAAAATAATTAAATTACGTTAATCCTTGTTTGGAAAATATATTGACGACCTCGTTGATTAAAAAGGTCAAGCATTTTATAATTGTAAAATTTGATTATTACTCGGAAGTTGATAGATTGTTGTATGAAAGAAATTAAAGGACTTTGACTAATTCTAAGTGATATTGGACTAATTGTTTGATAAGTCATACAGACATATATAAATTTAAATTTTGAGAAAGTTTGTACAAAATTATTAACACATTAGTGGTCACCAGTGACCAGCGCCATTAAATTATATGGAAGAACATTTAACTTCCAGACAACAATTATTTTCAACAAAATTACTTCTAAATACAGTAATGTTTCAAATAATAAGTACACAAATCAATTCACGAATACTTAAACTTTCACCAAATAAAATAGTAAAAAGACGTTTCCATCACGATATTGAACCAGTGAAAATTTCGGTAGTAAACGTGTTCACATTCGAAAATACCTTAATATCAATCGTATCGTTAAGAAGAACGACAAAAAGTTTTACAATTCATTTGCAGAAAATTAAATTCTACAAAGGATTACTCACGAAAGGTGATCCATTACTTCGCGACAAAAACGACGTATCATTTTCTATGTCGGCCACTAGGAATAAAAGTAATATATGTTGAAAACGACAGAAGAATTCGGTGAAATATTGCCTTATCCCAGGGTCGCATTTCGGTGCACTTAGTCGCAGTCCGTTGCAGCCCCGCGAGAAAATGTAGGACTTGTTCTTGCGCCATTCATCCGGAGTCAGACTTTACATGTAAAAGCACAATTCACCGTGAAAACGTCTTTTACCAACGTTTCGCTGACGTCGCGGGGCTCGAAGCGATCTTTTTAGTCGAACTTTCGTCTCTCGCCCGGAGGGACATCTTTATTTCCTCGGATACTGTCGATAATTTTACGGGCCTCCGACTCTGGCTGACATATCGAAAGTCGTCGGGGGCTGCAGATATAACCGTGAGTATCGGGCTGAGATCTCAATACGTTGCGCCGTGCGACAAAGGCGAATAAATCACGAGCCACGTGGCGATAAAGCTTGCTGTAGCTAACTGTTCGAAGAATTAGGTTCGTTTAATAAAACTTACCTTTATGGAACGTCTCCAAGACTTCTTTTACTGAGGTATTTCATCGATTCGGTCGTAAATATCGTTGCTTATATAATAGTACTCACGGGCGTAGCCAGGTTATCAATCAGGAGGGGGATAAAAATATTAACACATCGACTGCCACAGTGAAAAAGGCTGTACGTAGCCAGACACACTGTATTTTGTTTTTAAAGTCATAAATCGATGAAAATGTATGCGTTTTGTTAATAGAGGCTGTTGGTCGTGTTTCAACTTATACTGCAATATTAAATATTACATAAAACTTTTGTAACACTGGGAAGGAAGGGGGGGGGGTGGCAAATTCAATTTTTTTCTTATAGGGTGGGGTAAAAGCCACTTTTTTCCGTCCAGGGGGGGGGGCAAGTGCTATGAGAGCACTTGTCTAAGCTTTGAACGGTAATAAATGGTCTTGTATGACTTCACAAGACCGAAATATTAAGGTCAATGAATTCGTCACGGAATGGGATAAACGACTACCTAAATGAAAAAATATAAATACATTTAAAAAAACAAAGGTCACTTTGAAATCTCTGAGGCACGTCCACCTATTTAAATAAGATTTGTGACAATCATAAAGGTGCGTATCCACTTGCTGCGTAGCCTTGTGTTGTATCACTGTTCTTTATCAATGTAGACGGACAAACGTTGCATCATTTCGCATGAAAAAATATCGTATGGTGATACGATACGAGGATACGCAATAAATGTATACACACCTTTAGATGTCCTTCTCGAAACAAAGGAAGTTCTATTTGAAACAGTTTGTGAATAATGAATAATTCGAGAGATAATTGCATGTAATTGTTCAAACTGCAAATTTAATATATTAATTAATTGGAAATCTTGTATAAATGCATTGAAATGAAGAATGAAGTTTCTTGTGCATACACATTTAGCTTGATATCCTGTATACAGTTTGAACTTTCTCCAGTGTCTCCTTCAAAGTACTCAGTGATTGAAGTTAAAATGAACGACTCCCGCAAACGTATATTTTGACAAGTTCCTCTCTCCTTAGGTTTATTATTCCAGAATGCATACGTCCTTTGTGCTAGAAACAGTCTAATGTGGTCAAAGTGCATAGAGAAAATATTTGTTATATGTTCCAAGGACTGACCCAACGTGTGTAAACTTGACTACAGTTAGTTGGTAATTTATTTGGACTATTATGTAGTGATAGTTAATGGTAACTACATTAATTATACTAATCACTAAGCTAACGTTACTACTGATTTAAAGAAAAAATACAAAGTTTTGAAATAGGTAGTAAGGATCCTATTATGAATACACATGTACATAATATTAATTTTCATTATAGAGGGTGCCTGGCTACAGGTGTCAGAAACATTAAGGAAATGATTCGACAGGTCAAAATGAAACGAAAAAAATAATCACGAAGTTGCGTTAGAGACTTCGCTTTCTAATTATTAGCAATCAGAAAATTCAGGTCAGATATAACTAAAACCAAAAAGTCTGCGTACAAATGGAAAAAAATGGTGTAACACTAGCACTCGAACCTGGACTATCTTCTTGCGACACTTCATAAATAATACGTCCCACGAATCTCGAACACTTCCTCCTCTACGTCGAATATTTAACAAAAAGAGAAATACTTAACTAACCGTCTCACACAAATGGAGCTCACTGTTTATCCGCAGACCAGAGTTAACCGTGCCAATCCGATCTATTTCCGTTCGAAATCCATCAACCCATCCCTTCGACCTTCCCAAACATATTACCTAAGAGTGTCCCCGAAAGAAATTTCCATAAAAGGCTCGGAGGGTAGCGCAACAATTCAAGAGGAATAAACGCTACAGGTGCGACAGCCGGCCTCTTCCCCGATTGAAATAAATTTGATCGAGCAAATCGAATGGAACAAAGGGTGCAGAACGAATTCGGGAGAGGAGCATTGAATAGCGGCACGACCGGGCAGGGGAGGTGGGCATCAATTCGTCTACGAGATCCACACGGACAGTAGAGGTTGACAGTGCCGTGACATGGGATACCAGGGCCATTGCCTTCGGTTATTTACGTCACAATATGACAGACACGTTTATTATCATGGAACTCGGTCTCTGCGCCAACCGAAGTTTACGTCATTAATATACAATTAATAGTAAAATAATTTGTTTGATCACCTACTGGTACCCTGTTATTTTTTCAGCTCTTTTCAAACCATGCAGGTACCGATTCCAGAATGTTTATGTAGACCGACCTAGATTTCTGTGCCCAAGGTCACCTCAAGGTCATATTATTCTATGTCACTGAATTTATCTTGATATTGGGTGTATCAAGAAGTAATGTGGTTTCAACATACTGGCAATGTAGTTTCAGTTCAGAATAGCTTCCCGACCTTCTATTCCGTCAAAATGGCGGAAATTGATGGAAACAAATAATAAGTACTGACATTATCTCAAACCGAATACAGAAATTCACAAAAAACAGGGGACTACTTACTGGTACGTCTAATATTAACTATCGTGCTATGAAGTTAAAACTACATGGTACTGTAAAAAAAAACATCGGTGACCTTCAAATAACCTTGACAATAACATCAAACAGATAGTTTGTTCATACCACCACCTTTGCCACCCTTGAAGAATGCAACTTTTGCCTTGGACCTCCTATCTTTGATCCAGAGATATTTAGGCGTTCTTTCTTTTATAATAAAATAAAATACTATTCTATATTCTTTATTGGGAAAGACGTGGATTTACTGGTCCGTTCGGATCCGGCTTTCGGCGAACACGGCGGTAAAACAATCCGCTGTTCGAGGATTGATACAACCTTGTATAATGACCATCTACTTACGCGTTCTCACACGAGGATCACCTGGACGCACGCAGAACCGAAGATTATGCGCCGTGGCGGAGGCACACACCGTGGAACCCGCGTATTCAAATTCAAGTCACCGTCGTTATCTACGGGACAGCAATGGCCAGCAATCGCGGTTAGCCGCAGACCAGATCCCCCGTTTCCACCGATTCCCATTGGCGGTTGCATAATCCTCTTTAAGCCCTGGATGCACTCTTCGATTAGCAATTTAGCGATCACGTTTCTCCTGCCTTCGAGAGATCTTTGAAATCTTTTTTTCAGGCATCCATTGATGTCGTGCATTGGCGGGGTACATACTCGTATCATCGTGAAGAAAGGACATTTTTAGGAATTCAAAACCATCTACGTTTAATGTTTCCTTACGAATTTAAAAATGGATTATCTGTTGCTGCAAGTGCTTGAAAGGTTGGTGTTGAAAATTTGCAGTTGAATCGAATAGTTTTCGGACTGTTCAGCATTGGTTCCAAAAATTTCTTTGACCGGCCAAGCATTATTGATAATGATGTTTCGAAAAAGCTGGTTGCGCAAAACCCAAGGACAACAGTGTGGGAAATTGCAGTGAAGCTGAGTACATCCATCGACACTGTCCAAGAACATCTAAGAAGTATAGGCAAGATACAAAAAATGGATTGACGACGAACTGTGAAAGCAACGAAATCTGCCAAAAGATTCCGTAGGACCTAACACTCCAACTTTCATCTTTCACATTCACAGCAGATGAATAATTCGCTACGCACATCGAAAGTGTACAAGAATATATTAGCGTCAATGTGTTTTAAGTGGAGTCAAAAGCGGATGGCCTGTTGCTCATTGATCATTGGAGAATTTATGATAGGGTTCCTAAACTCTGTTCTAGGAGACAAGGAAGGGGAGGTGGAACTTCTTCCACGCAGCTTGTCCCTATTGTCCTAACTGTGTTTTCCACAGTGCCAGGTGAATAGCTCACGTGCCAAAGAAGGATTCGCCTTGAAGCTAGAAGGACCTATTTGCTAATAGAGGGACCTCGAAGGGCCTTGCAATGCTTACGTGGGTAAGGATGCATGCACTGGGTACAGAGTCAATGACTATTGAAATAGGAGTCAACTGCGCAAGGTCTATGAAATCTGATCCGCGGGTAAATCTTCCCTTTCGTGGAACGGAGTTGAAGAGCGTGCGGCCTTGAAAGAGGGTACTTGAGACTAAACAGATTCTTCGTCTATCGATGAGTGGACGTAGAGGATTGTTTATATGAAACTGATGAGTGAAAGTTAGAGATGGAAAGCAGCCCAATGTTGCGTTGCCTTAAGAACAAGGACACTATTCCTAGAGGATCTGACCACGGAGTGGGAAAGGCAGTGATGCCTTTTGATAAGAGGACTGTAATTGACCGCACGGCGCTTACACCAGATCCCCTGAGGAGCGTAGTTCTTCTAAAAATCAAAGACATTGGATTGATATTCCTAACATATAAATGTTACCTAAACGTAACCCAGACCTAGTTAGTTAGTTAGCTCAATTCTCCCGGGAGGAGGGAGTTTCGATACTCCCCCCCAAGGCCCATCTGCGACTTATAAGTGTCGGGAGATGTCGCATAGCCCTGCAATAGGACTGCGGTGGGCGTTAACTAACCCGAGCAACTTTTTTAGGCTCGGTCCACATGGAGGCGAGGAAGTACTCGCGCGGGGGGCGGAGAATCACTAGGATCGTCCCATCCTTACCTAATAAGTTAGCTAAAGGAGTTTGGACGTCGGGGCAATCGATCCTTCATCTCCAAAGTGAGTACCAGCTCACTCTTTGCTTCATCCACAGACCGAGTCTGTTCAAGGGTGGTAACATCGTGCTTGTACAGCCATCATTAACCCAGACCTAGTTTAGTTTCGTTTAGCTCATTTCACCTGGAAGGACGGAGTTTCGGTACTTCTCCCCAAGGCCCATCTGTGACTTATAAGTAACCCAGACCTAGTTTAGTTTAGCTTAATTCTCCCGGAAGGAGGGAGTTTCGCTACTCCCCCCCGAGGCCCATCTGTGACGGTAGATATCACACAGCCCTGCAATAGGACTGCGGTGGGCATTACCCGGGGAGCCTGTTTCCCCTAGCTTTCCTTCCCGACCAACTCTTTTGGGCCCGGGCCATATGGAGGCAGGGGAAGTACTCGCGCGGGGGGCGGAGAGTCACTAGGATCGTCCCATCCCTACCTAATAAAATTAGCTAAAGGAGTATGGTCGTCGGGGCAACCGATCCTTCGTCTCCAAAGTGAGTACCGGCTCACTCTTTGCTTCACCCATAGACCGAGTCTGTACCAGGGGTGGGATCATCGTGCTTGTGTACGTTCCATCATCGAGAGAGAGCTGTATCGCCTGTTTCAAAACCCAGACCTAACCCAGACCTAACATATAAATTCGCATTTACCAAACACCACTTCCGTTAGACATCACCAAGAAACCGGAACCACGAATCAATGGATGGCCAAGCGAGGCAACAGCACTGGAGCGTGCGGCTAAGATCGGCTTGTCTCGCAGGATGCAACGAGACCGATGAACGTCGCGGCGAAAGGAGCAAAGGTGCTCGACCGCGAGAAAGGCAACAATGGCGATACATATCCAATTAGCGGGAACGGTACACGCTCGGCGGAATAACGAGCCACTGAAAAGAGAATGAACGCTTTGGCGGGGTGGGTAACGGGCGGCCAAAAGAGGATGGAGCAAGACACATTGCGCCGTGTCGAAACGTTGCCCATACCCCCTGTGTGCCCCCGGGGAGTCGAAACGATAAGGACACCGTTGCGGACGGTTACGTGACATTTGAGGATTGACATTAAACCGAGCGAGGACGTTGTGACGCGGCGGCTCCCCATTCTCGGCGACATTTCGTTAATGCCACCGGCTGCCCTCCCCCTGCCGCCCAACCACGCCGTCGACTTTAAGGGCGCTTTTTACGAGAAAATCCGCCGGAGACGTCTCGCGTATTCGAGCGGTCTGCGCGTTGGCTGCATAAAGCTGTATATAACCGCCGCTCCCGCCTGGATGAGACCTGGCACAGGAAGAGACACGGCATTTTCTTCCGGGGTACTAACCCAGGGGAGAAATACCTTGCGGATTGTCCGTTGTCGATTGACTCCTCTCGTGGCGGATAGAGAAATTGATTTTAACGAGTGATGGCTTTGGGGGAAGAATTGTTTTTTGGAAACTGGGAGGAATAGGTGTTCCTAGTGAAATTGAACATTTTTATCGTTATGTTCTATATTGTAGTTACCTAACATTTTTTGGCTCACTGCTCCCTTTTCAAAGTTTTTTTCAGTTCAGCGCTCTGTCGGGTGAACTACCTCTATTATCAAAACCTCTGAGGGTAGTTGTGCGTGTTATTCTTCAATCCTAAAAAGTTGGATTGAAAATTTAAAAAATAAGATAACTATAACTTGAACGAAGTCTTATTAGAAGATTTTGTATGTATATGTAAATTTACGTTTCTAGATATTAATTTATAGACAGGAACATGGGATAGAAATTTGTTTCCTGGGCTATACCTATGTCTTACCGTATTGATAATAATCCAGCAACAACAAACCGTTCCAAATAACAGAATCGCGAAGCAACATTTCTCAACGTGACTCCGAAACACCCCTTTCGAATGGCCCCCATAAGTTCATCCTCATGAGATATTTCTATGCTCGCGGAAGACTTCAAAGTATACTTCCAACCCTTCCTTAGAGAGACTACTCCAGGTTGCCGCGTGTAAAAGGGGTGCGGAACGACTGTGTATTTCGATAGGTGGCCCACTCGAGAAATCGTGCTGCGCTTGTCTGTGTATTCGCGACAAGAGACGCCCCCAGGCAATTTGAACGAGGATGCGTATATAGGAACAACTCGTCCCTTCCAGTTTCTGCCTCCTTTCTTCTAATACTTTTATTCTCGTACCTTGGTCTAGGCGGACGCAACCATCCGCTCCCTCGTCTTCGTGTGGAGAACAAGCTTTTTAGTTCTTCAGGGATACTCATGTTTAGGGTTAAAAGTTTCGGAGGAAAATTATTCGCGTCCTAGAAAAATTTGATCTAGTGATTTGGACACGATTTAGAGAATCCAGAGGATCCAAAGGATCCAATGAGGTCTAGAGGACTAAGGGATGTAAGGGATCCAGAGGATCTAGGGGATCTGCGGGATGCAAGTAATCGAAATAATCCAGGGGACCTAGGGGGACCAAGGAATCCAAAGGATCCAGGGGATTTTTGGGATCCAGGGAATCCAGGGGATCCAAGTAATCCAAAGGATCTAGAGGATCCAGGGGATCCAAAAGATCCGAGAGTTCAGAGAATTCACGGGATTCAGAAGATCCATTCCTTAGTTAAAATACAAGCAATTAAATTTTAGGTTAGTGGAAAGAAGTGACCGTTGTAACATGTTAAGGTTGATTCTGTTGTCACTATTATAAATATGAAATAAGTGTAATTATATATTACTGTTTTAGTGGAATGACGAATACTAGAATTTGCAATTTTAAAAGCAGTTAGCAGCCACTGATTTCTCACTAACAGTAATTTAACACTAGAATAACCAAACCCGTCGAAATCACAAATCTGAAATTCTGTGTTTTACAATTACTGAAATCGAAAAAAGAGGCTTTTGCCGGAATTTGTATTGACTTCTAGTTGATTAGGGTTTCACATTGAAGTCCATTATGTTATACTGTAGTATATATATATTATGCATGTTGATATATTATACAATTTAATTTAATATACATTCACTCCTGGTAGTTCTAGTGTTAAATACGTAATTGGATATCTTACACACAAGAAATTTCCGAATAGAATTCATGAGGTACTCGTATCGTACGCTTGAAATCTGACAGGTCGGAATTTCATTAAGAGATGGAAGAGTGATCTCAACAATGTGTTGTTTTATCGTGTACAGTATCCGATTTCATAATACCGAGGGAGGGTACACGTCTATCTTTGCTCTTGCAGAAAATCCAATATGTCACGGTGACGTGGACACCGTTGCACACGAAGTGTTAAAAACTGTATTAAAGACACAGCGGTTAGTTAATTGGTCTTGACAGGTGCGTATTAGGTAGTTGAACAATTAGGACGCCGTGTCTGTCTCGGTTAGAATGGATGCCCCCATTAACATTATCATCGCGCGATCCACATTCTGTTAAAAAAAAAAAAAAATGATCAACAGGTGAACACGACATCCTGCGGAACTATCGCGTAATAAAATCGTGGAACTAATTTATTCGCGGTTTCGAAGAGACACGGGGTCCTCTGTTCATCCACGGGAACAGTTTTATCAGAGGAGATCGATCCATTCTCGGACTGTTGTGCAAGGAATACACCTCGTGTAAATTTTGTGTTGCGTAAAAAATCAATCCATATATAAGTTGTTGAACAAGAAATTCAATTATAGGAGTAACGTAATTGAAACAGTGAATTGAAAATCGAAAGCTTTTATAGGTTACAAATATAAATTTTCGTCTGCTCTATTTATGTATTAACCTCTTGAGGCATACTGGAAGATATGTGTACGTTTAGTATTTCTTTCATTCAAACATGATTCCAAAAGATATAATGAACATTATTGTGATTATTCAATAGGAAATTCCCCAAACAAAGAAAAGATATCCTACCAACTAATTGTCGTTAATATTTATAAATATAGTTTACATACATTTTCAATGATTACAGTAGAAAATAAAAATAAGAATCATTTTTTCTGGTCTTCATAAGATGTTCAATGAATTGGTTAAACAAATAGATGACAAAAATGATTGTATTTAATTGATAACATTAACAAGGTGCCACTATATTTAATTATTTAGAATATGCGTAATAATTCGGAGTGTGAATAAATATGACATTAACCCAAATAACGTAGATGGGTATCATGTTTTTTATTCACATCTACATATACATAATTAATGTATGTAATCTGCGTATTCTTACAAAACAAGAAAACTACAATTCTTGCATTTTATTTAAACAACTTTATACATTCATGATAATTTAACTTCCAAACAACCCCGTATAATGTGTAAAATAACATACCTAGTCAAATAATATTAGGATACTCCAGAAAGGGTATGAAATATAAAATTTTATTTTACTAACAATAAGTCCTTAATGTAACATATCATTTTACCAACCGTCAAAACGTGATACCTTTAAATAGTCCCTGGATCATCCTAATATTTAAACAGAATTAAATAATAACATTACACACATAATCATTTAGCTACCAAACAATCTTGTATAATGTCCAAAATATTACAATCCAAAAATATTAGGATATCCCAAAAGGGGTATCAAATACGAAATTTTATTTTACTAATTGCTGATTTTAACAATGTAATTTTAATCGTCAAAACGTATCACCACAAAATATTCTCTGAAACATCTTAACATTTAAAAACAAATAGCACTATCTCCAATGTCAATAATGTTTAATAAACAAATACATCGAAAATTGCTCGAAACTTCCGATGAATTTATTAAAACAAGAAAGAGAACCATGGCTGCTATGTTTATAACCAGCACGTCCGTGCAAAGCGTGTAATAAATTCCACGACATTTACGGCGAGTGATTTAGTAGAAGTGGGGAATAGGAGAGGCGAGTAGCAGCTTTTGCAGCCTCCTGTAAATTCCCCTAATGAAAGTCTCTCGGGGACTTTCCTGTAGGATCGTATTAAACCTGGAACACAGCTAGACTACCCCGGAGTCAGTCTTCAAGCGAGGCATCAAGCTTCCTACCAGGAAGCTTCGTGGTTTTTGCTTTTTTTTTATTAAATATTCTACCTGAAATATTTTCCCGTCCCTCTGTCTCCTCGTTCCTGGTGAAGTCTCTCAGTTAAATGAAGAAGAATATTTGTGCATATTCTAAGGTAATTACAGGGGGGATATTAAATGGTAATTTCTTCTTGTTAAACACAGAGTTGAGTGATAAATAATTTCTAGTCCTCTTTCTATAGGGTACTTTCTACCAGAGAGAAAAAAATGATAATTCATTGTTATTTACCGTATATTCTGAATTATCATGGAATTCATTAAGTATTGTTAGAGTACAGAATTTTTATTATTATTTTTTAATTATTATTTGTGGTATTCTTATTAACTGCGATGGGAATTATTAGCAGGTAGACCGATCAAGTCTATCGAATAAAACCTAGAGGAGAACAACAATATTGAAGACATTGCTACTTGAAAATATAGAAATACACTGCCTGCATTGTTTAAGATAAAAAATTTGCATTTGGAATGACGCTAGAATTTTCGTAGCCAGCTTTACGTCTATAAGGCTTTGTGTACAATTGTAAGAAACTTCATGTATACAAATGTGACCACCAGGTCTGAAACGGTTAATACAGACTCCTCTCGATTATCGTCTGGCTTGTTCTACACGATTATTGTCCAAGCGTTATCCCCACCACTAGCGGAGGAGGGAGGCCGTGGAAGCTGTCAAGCACATATTTTGTTGGTCCTCCTCTTTGCTTGCCGAGGCTCAAGCTTCGAGCAAAAAACGAATTCACACGGGTCCGAAGCGTTTCTCCCTATACGATTATTGTCCCGGCGCGGACCCGACTTCGGGACGATAATGAAGAGAAATCTGTATTCCGATTTTATTTCTACACAAACAGAAAACAATGTATTATTCCTTCTCCGGCTCTAATAAATTCGATCACCCCATTGTGTTTGTCACTGTCATTTATTACTTTCTCCTCTTTATTTGTTATTTCACAACCCTGCCCGAGTATTGCGACGGCTCCCCGTTATAAGATATCCCGCGCTGAAACGCCGGGCAACATAATGGACCGCAGATTGACAGAGTAACCGAATCCTGGGGGTTTCCCCATTGGTTTGCGTATTAATCTGCACGCGCACGTGTATCTCCGTGTCCCCTTATCTATTCATCTATCCATTTCTCTGGCCGCGGCCACCCCCCTCTGGCCCAGGCTGTCGATGACGGCTTATGCAATGTCGGAAACTGATCGGATTCATCCGGGCGGGTAATAATATTTTGCAGGGTCGAGCAGGTCCGTTCACTCTGACCCGTTCCCGTCCGCGAACAGGTCGGGTATCGATTAGCTCCCTATTTCCCTTGTCTGCCATTCCTCTCTCCTTGCCCCCGTCCGCGTATTTTCTCGCCTAATAGTCTATCACTTTTCAGCTGCGCCCTGGCTCCTCCTTATCTTACCCTCGCTTGCATTTGCTCTCGACACCTTCCACCCTCTCTTTTGCCACCCCCTGATTCCCCACCCTTCTCGTCTCTCCTTCTGCCCTTTGACGCGAAAAAATAAAGATATTGTTCTGCGTTTCTGGGATGGATAACTTGTAGATCGTTAATTTTGGGTAACTAGTTGATTCAGTGTTTTTATAGATAGTGGTGCTTGAGTCTGTTGGAACCCCTATGTTTCCTTTTTTTTTAATATATTCGCTACCAGACGTTACATATGTGTGACGTTCTCATTCCGAAGTTTGTGTACTTTATTTGATAAAAGCAGAATGTGTTTTGCAATGTTTGCTTATGTTTTATGTTTTTTGGGTATCTCTCTTTTATGTATTTTTAATGTCTAATTGGGAAAGTAAGGACATTGCAGTGGACAGAATGATAGAGACCTATGGAATGATTCCTAAGAATGTTATCGAAACTGTACATGGTCAAAGACAAACGTTTTGAAACTGAAATTAAAACAGAAATTTTCTGTAAAGTGATGATGCTCTTTGTCGTCAAATATTACAAATAGTTTTTTTTCAAAGGGATATACTGTTCACAGTAATAATTATAGAAATTCTGGAAATGTCACAGGTATTTTTTCTTCAAGATGGTGAAAAGAACGACGATCGAAACTATGGGCTTTATGAGTCATTAGTTTGCACAAAATTTTGGTGTCAAAGGTATCTCAGTTTGATTATTCATCGTATTCGTCTAATTCAGCTATATCAAACTAACTTCTGCTACCCAGATTGGAAACGAAGACAAAGAAAAGGCAATCTAAAATCATTTTGACATTCACAAGGCTGCAACGACTACTTCTGCTGTTATCTTGATAAAGAATTACCAAAGCTATTTCCAGTGTTTTTATAATTATCGTGAATAATATATCCTTATAGAAGTTAACTATTTTCAATGATTGGTGATAAAAAGCGTGAATGTCACACTAACACTGCTGTTTTAACTTCGATCTTGAAGCATTTAGGACAAACTGTCTATGATGGGAGCGAGTTCATCTCAATGTTTCTTCTTATGTATTTTTTTTTACTAACAGACTCGATTTATAGGTAAAATACAATAAAAAATAGTTGATATTCCATATAATTTTCAATTATACCATACAAAAGAATTTAGATATCTATTTTATTATTACAGAGTACATATATACAAACTAATTTGTTAATTTATCTTTATATAAAATACAAATACCTAGAATAAATTCAATTGTCTTCGTATTATCTTACAATCCGAAAAGATTATTTGGTGAAAGTGAAAAAACTATAATGGATTTCAAAATCATGAAACTTGTTTCACTTTCAAAATCCATATTCATGATTTACATTTACTTCATAAGAGCGTCTATTTATTTATTTCATGAGTTTCCGCGGGCGCGTTACTTGTTCGGCAAAGTTTGTAAAAGCTCGGTCCCCTTTTTTCCATTTTCCTGGTTAATTTAAATTGGCGATGCACGCCGCGTTCTCCCCTTTCGAACTCCATACAAAGTGCCGAAAGTTTTTATGCGTCACGCATCTATTTTGTACATACTGGGCTGCGCGGCAAAATCGCGTGTTATAAATTTTAATGAAAATATTAAGCGTAAAAAGAACTTGGCGGGTTGAGGAATATTTTGCTGGAAAGTTGATCCGTGACTAAAGTGTACGAACAAGTAAACTTTCATACGGTATTGTCATTTTGAATGAAACTTCACGTACATATTAATAATAACATCAGAATTGGAAAAAAAAAGTATAATTACAATTATCTTACTCACTTTAGTGTCTTCGCTTTGGATTTGAATGCTCTAGTTTCAAAGTATTTATCGTGAATTATGTCGATATTAGCTGTACCAATAATTCATTCACTGCAATTTCAATACAGAAAGACTACAGTTTAACACTAGAACTACCAAATTCGTCAAAATGACGGAGTACAGATTTACTATTTTACCATTATTGAAATTATAATGGTGCTTTTGACGGAATTTAGGTTGGCTTTTAAATTACAGATTTTATTTTATGGTATATTATGCTAGATTGTCATATATATTCTGCATATTATTCTATTATACAACTTAATTTCGTATAGATTTCATGCTGGTACTTCGAGTGTTAAGTTCAGAATATTGTCTCAATATTCTCTTTAGGCGAAATCTCGGTGTATGATGGATATAAATAACGGACATTGTTAAAATAGGATAGGAGTTTTACTAATTTCTGAACAAATATAGAAATTCCCAAGTAATAGTGGACTACTTGGTGCACCTAATATACAGGATGAGGCAACAAGAAATACTATCTAAAGTAACTCGTTACCTATCGATCGTATCAGAAAACGTATTAATGAATGATGTAGCAATTAAAGGGATGTATGGGATAGATACAATTTGATTTTTTTATATCTCGTTTATTTTTGAGATATCAAGGTGACCTTGAGTTTTCTTATGGTCTATGCATCTTTTTTTTTAATACTATGTTGTCGCCAATAGAAGCTCGAATTCAACGTTCCATAGTATGATGGTATTAAGAAAAAAGATGCAATGACCTTGAGAAAACTCAACGTCACTTTGATATCTAAAAAAAAATAAGATGAAATGAAATCAAATTGTATCCATTCGATGCGTCCTTTGCGTCAAATAGCCACATTGGTACGCGATGAAATTGTACAGGATACTTGCTCCGATAGTTGCATAACTAAAAAAAAATGTAAATTTTACAAGAGAAGTATTTGAAAAATTTTAATTCATTAAAACATTTTGTGATATAATTAATAGGTAATGAGTCATTTTAGATAGTAGTTCTTATCGTCTCACCCTGTATGCCCTCTCGATACCACGCAACATTTGTCTCAAACATTTTTTCGTACAGCAAGTAATTCACGAGTACCTTAAAATCGTCGAGTCATGCGCGTTAGACCCTGCAGAGTGTTGCGCAACCGTTGTCGATTTTTCGTAAATTTTCCGTCGCTTCCGTTTCTTTTTTAAATTTAATTTCGCCCGCGGGTCGTGTCTCCTTCTTTCCCTCCCCCCTAAACATCAAAGGCGGGTTTAACCGAATCGATGCAGCTGTTCATTTATGAAAAGCCCCGGTCTTAGCTCGTATTTCCAAGGCGACACGATGTAATTTCTTTCGGGGGCGCATCGCTCTGTAATTTTCATCGGACAAACGACGCGCTATTGTTCCCCGTGGTGGTTCCGGGGGAAAAACCGTTTTCTGGGTCTTATCCTCTTAGGCGCGCATCAAAGTACGCGCGCGCACGTGGCGATGAATGGCGCAAAAATTACGCGCGGCCCCATTGTTAATTTCATTAAGGCGCGTCCCCGCTATGCGATACTCCGTGACTCGCGATCCAACGACACCGTGAATCAAGTTTATTCGAAACAAACCCGTTTTGTTCCTGCTCTTTATGGAGTTAGAACCTCCAGGCGTTCATGATTCCGCGGCCGCGCCTCTTCGTGTTTCGTTCTTTGTCTTCGAACGTTTTTTTTTCTTTTATTGGGAGGAAGTAATCTGGAAAGAGACTATGGAAATGGAAATTCGTGGATTATTTGAACGATGATTCGAAATAAATGAGTCTCTACTTAATCCATTAGAGGAAGCATAATTGGAATATCGAAGTATATAAAAAAATACTAATGTTAAATAATTCGTAGTACCGTAAATAATAGGGTGAATGATCTGTTAAACGATGACATTCGTGGACGAACCTTAATTTTGACATGTTTGACTCGATCTGCAGGGGAATGAAACGTTAATTTGTAAACATTTTTGAACAAGTAGGTATTAAAATGCGTCAAAACTTGACAGTCTATTCATTTACATGTTAATTCTATGGTTTCGTGTCAATTTTCTAGATATTTCGAGAATACGAAATGTGACACGTAATTTTAGGTTTTAATACTATGTTGCTAATTCGGAATGGCGAAGATGAATGTAAATTTTAAGACTTAGAATTGATGTTTTCCTAAGATGATTGTTTGTATACTGTGATTTTTGTGCCTGATTAGATCATAAAAGAAAAAAATGTTATTATTTATTTGTTTTTCTTTTTACTTTTATAAAGTGAAGGTAAATTGGAATACCCCTATTTCAAATTATCTGCATTATAACAAAATCAGCACTTTACGTAATTTTTAAATTTCTCAATACTAATTGAGCCCTCGATCACTCTTCAAGTCACATTCTCCTGAAATCAAAGTTTGATTCTAAATTGCTCTCTTTTGAACATGAAAACCTGTTAATTAATGATTACCATACATATGTGTATATATTACAATCGTCTCGATTCGATTTCAACTTTGGTTCAATAGAATCAAACGAGAACAAACCCCCTTAAGATTCACCTACGCAATATTAAATTCGTCGTAAATATAACACTCCCTTTTGTACCATTCACGTATTATTTCGTATCCTTAAATACATAACAGTAAAAATTAGAACATACTGTTTGAAAAATAGTTTTCGAGGTAAAAATTTCATAACATTTATATAGCAAAGCCGTGTAATACAACAACGTGCTTTATATCTATAAAATTCATTCAACCCTAAAATTTAGTATGCTCCCAAAGGTTTAAGGTAAAGACTTCTAGGCAATATTTCCCACAAAAAACGTGCTCTTCCAGTCTGTTTCGCATGAGAAAATTGAAAGGGCCGCGAAACGCATAGGTAACGCGAAGCTAAATAACAAGAGTAACTGCAACAATACGAAACAATGCGAGACATTATGGGAATATATGGTATATGCGAAGAAATCCAGCGAGAATTCAACTGCTGGGAAACGGGTTACCAATTTTCCATGGGAATTGTTGTCGGCTGGTATCCTCTTTGTATCCAGTTTCGGAGCTTCATCCTTTACGCCCCCGCAGTCAGCTTACGTTCCACCCGCCCTTCTACTACCCCGTGCAGCTCCGCGGACGTAATGCGGGCCGAAATTGAAGCTGACTGCTGACAGGATAGTCATTGTTCCTTGGGACGCCCGTGAGGGGGGGGGGGGGGGGAGTGAGGTACGGTGTTTATTTGAAATTTATGTTTATATAGATTCATGGCTCGACCCGGTTTACACGGAAATCCAATATTTGTTTAATTATCGCACCCGGTTTTCCCTGTCGCCTTTTTTTCCCTGGCAGTGTTTGCTATCTTGTGCCGGTTTCCCTTCTTCAACAGAAGGTTTTTCGAGTGCCGTTCCGTGAATCGGTTGACTCATGTCATATGCCCACCATTCACGCGTCATTTCACACAATTGGACAAATCGTTCTGACTACGTACCAGAATGTAATAGTAATTCCTATTTTTGTGGCGAAAAACATAGAAAAATTTGAGAATTGTTTTCAACGAAACTGGCGATTCGATTCGTCTGAAATTTAGTACCATGTTTTTATTTATCTTTGAAAACGATACAGTTCTCTTTTTAAATTAATTTTTACTGATAAGTATAGAAGGAATGCATGATCGACCATCACTCCGCGCAAAGTTCTTCGCCCGCTGGTGTGCATAATATTTATCTTCCAGGCAATCTTAAACGGAAATGTGAAATGGCGTTTTACTTTATACATATGCAGTTTCGGTATGACGAACCAGAATGAAAAAAATTGATGAGAAAGTGAGTTTCAAAAGAAAAACTTTAATTTCTGCTGTAAAAATTCGCCAATTTTTTTATGTAAAAAAAAATATATAACTTATTTGTATGCTGGTTTGTTAAGCGATGAAGTAATGTTTGCTGAATATACGGACCAAATTTGAAGGTAATTCGTGCAGTGGTTACAGAAATATCATGCACACCACCTGGCAATAAAGATGTTTCGAGAAAATAGCGTTTAAAGTTTTAGCCCGTAATAGACTTTATATCTGCGCTCGAGTCACTTAAGAGCTTATACCTCCGAAAGTTTTATGAATATCGACATGAACTTTTGTGGCGATATTCTTAAGACATCGATCTACAAGATTACGTAAAAAATCGATTTTTTTTACCTGAACAATAGGATTCCCCATTTAATTGGTACGCGATGAAATTGTACAGGATACTTGCTTTGATAGTTGCATAACTGAAAAAATGTAAATTTTACAAGGGAAGCACTTAAAGAATTCTAATTGACTAATGTTCGAATACTGATCTCATTATTTATTTAACTGATTTTGCTTTCGCAAATATTTAGATTAGGTAGAAAAGTACTATACCTAACGAATTTACTTTATGGACACAAAAGCAGCAATAATTTTTTTTTGTTCCACTATCTAAGCAAAACAACGATGTGTCGTTGACATTATTCTTTGGCTTTCGTAGTAAGCAATTTTGTTAAAAATTTGTTCTGTTTAATTGGTCATATAAAGTTTCGAGGAAGTCTAAAAAAAAAGTCGAAAGAAAACTATCAAATTTACGAAGCTCTGGTTTTGCAGATATTTTTATACATGTTTCAAGTAAGAGCATAAATTTTTATAAGACATGTTATTAACAATTATAGGAATTGTAAATATCCGAGCAGGTCATGTCGTGAAAAAATTGTCCCATCGGGCGCATTGATTGCGTCAGTCCTCGTCGTCTGAAAGAAATAAACAACACTGCGCGTTTTCTTCTCTATGAATGTGGCTATCGTACGGCCAAGGATAAATAATGTAAATAAAAAGTTGACAAAATTATAGAGTTTTAAAAATGAAGGTCCGATTTTTGCTAAAATATTTCTATTTCACGTACCCTGAAAACATAGTAATTTTGAAGATATCAAAAACTTTCTGGGCCAGACTATAATCAGAAATATCCTCTACACGTGAGTCCAAATTTCATGTCGAACGGCCAAATGATTCCAGAAAGAAATCTACGTCCGCCTTGGGCCTATTATTTCTCGACCTATCCTATTATTCTTCTATAAAATTGAATGAATTTCATTATAACGCTCTGGGAACACGTTGTTAAGACCCCAAACTATAAGAAAATGCAAGAAAAAAGTTGATTTTCTTGACCGTCTACACTAGAATACCCTCTTAAGAATGCACCCGAGTATTTTCAAAATCGCGTCATCGCCGATCCGAAAATTCCCTTCCGTTTTTCCTGGAAACCGTCACCCAACGGGGGAGGAGCAAGCGAAAAAAAAACGAGCCTCGTGACTTTGATCGCTGATACGCCTGGAGGAGTTCGGTGTCAAGACGCGGGGGAACGGGCCTGGGGTCGAATGGACCCCGGCAAGGCTTTCGCCCCTAGGAGACTCTTCAATTTTACGAAGAACGCCGGAAGTATATCACTCAGCGGCTCAGACATATTGACACTTTGCGCCCGGCGGGCTTGAGCTACGGCTTGCCTTATTAAACTCTCTGGCTAAATTATGGCAACCACTATCGTCGCCGCGCGACCCGTACTATTCTCGCCATCACCAACACCACGGCCCCCATCGCGGCTTTTATCTACGGCACGGCATCGCCAATGTACGACGTCGAAGTAGACGTCGATTCGTTTCTATCAATACGGGACAGCCAATTTATTGTTGGGGTCATTTCGTCACTGTTTGCGTCGGGACGCAAAATGTAGCAGTTGATTTACTATAAGAGCGACAGAACTGAACCCGACGTAGAAAATAACGGTAAATTCTTTACCAATTCGCGTCCATCCATATTGTTCTAGGGAGAAAAAATTAGATACTCGCACTTGAGAATTGTGTAATGTAACCATGTATATTTACTTTTATATTTTCGATCATTCTTTTGTATTTTCTACGTTAGCTACGTTAGGATAGATTTTAAGCCAGTTTTTATACTCTACACCTCCGGTCCTTGAAATTGTAAGCGGAAACCGTCTCTTCTCACCCGCTGAGAAAACTTTCTCCTTCACCCCACGAAATACGGTTTGTCTTGAGGGAAGAGCCAATGAAATTTGGGTTTTTCCCACCCCAGAAATGCATTCATGAGGCATTTTCGACTTTTCTACGTTAGACATATTCTGGCAGCCGAGCAGAAAACACCAAGACAGTTTCTATTAAAGTTACGAGTGCTGAGTTTTATAAAAGTCATTTTACCCTCATGTCAATGCCATTACAATTGGCTACATTTCTGTGGGTATGCTTATTCTGAAATGTCACCAAGTTTATTTGATCTTTCAATTGCGTAACGAAACTATGTATAGTTTTAAGAAATTATATGTCGTGTTTACCATAGCTGAATCTACACTTTTAACGTCAGGACTACCAAACCTGTTAAAATGACGGATTGTGCATTCCTTATTTTACGATTACTGCAATTCTTATAGTGCTTTTGATGGAATTTACATAGGCTCTTAATTTACTATCCATTTTATGTTACACTATATTATGCTAAATTATACTATATATTATATTATATATATATTACTGTATTATACAATTTAATTTATTATAATTCCGCAGTATAGTACCGCAAAATTAACTTTGACCTTGAATTTCAAGGTCACACTTTTATTCAGTACATTAAATTCTATTCGTAAAATACGAAATCTGCAATTCTCATTTCTACGGGTTTGGTAGTTCAAGTGTTAATGCTCTGGACGTTAAAGGGTTAAGCAGTGTATAACCGAATCCCATCTATACAGGGTGTAACAAAAATGTTGTCCGACCCGGAAATGGGGCACTCGGGGGGTAAATTGGAACAAGTTTTTCCTTAGCAACAATGTAATCTGAGGCTTCGTTACCGAGGTATTAACGAAAAACCCCGACCAATCAGAGCGCGAGTTTGCCAGCCGAGTTCCCGCGGTAGCATTGGCTACGAATCGCAGCACGTAGCCACCGTTAGGGCGGGAACTCGGTTGGCAAACTCGCGCCTCTGATTGGTCGGGGTTTTTCGTTAATATCTCGGTAACGAAGCCTCAGATTACATTGTTGCTAAGGAAAAACTTGTTCCAAATCACCCCCCGAGTGCTCCATTTCTGGGTCGGACAACATTCTTGTTACACCCTGCATATTATATTATGTATATTACTATACTATACAATTTAATTTATTATAATTCCGCAGTATAGTACCGCAAAATTAACTTTGACCTTGAATTTCAAGGTCACATTTTTATTCAGTACAATAGATTCTATTCGTAAAATACGAAATCTGCAATCCTTCATTTCTACGGGTTTGGTAGTTCTAGTATAACCGAATCCCATCTATATATTCCACTACGCGTCGAATTCACGAAAAGCTTTCTCTCTACCGAGTAAATCCAAAGAGGACACAGGAGTGACCTAGATTCTCCATTAATTTCGCCAGGTCCTGCACGATTAACACGCGCTTCACGGAAAAGTTTCCGCGAGAACCGCATTAATATTAATCGCGGCCGTGACGACGGGAGTTTAATAGCCGCCACCATTAACGGCCGATTCGTAATTGTCGTACGGCCGAAGTTCCTGGCGGTTCGGGCGGGCGTTTATTTATAATGCCCGCAGAATCGGCGGCGGAGCCGATGAATTTCAAGCACCGACTCTCGTTTGCCCGCGAACGCCTCGTTAGAGAGCAGGATCCCCGCCGTCCTCTCCTCAAGTTCAGTCTGCGGGCTGGCTCTGCCTCCAGCCGACGTCACACCTCGGCCCTGTTATTTTAGGACACCGTGCGGAAGACCTAAACGCGGCTTTCGGATAATCTAATCGAAATTTATGCGGCTTCCGGCACGCGTTCCTCCTTTCCCCCATATACTGCTCAATGATAACGCGGTCGAACGCCAACTGGGGAACGAGAGCCTGGCGTGGATAGAATTCTTCCTCTACTTACACTTTTCATGGTTTGAAGTTGCTTCTTTAAAATATTATAATAGAGTAAACGCAGAATAGTAATGAAGAGTTAAGAGATATTGCAATTACTTAAGTCGAATTTTATATTGAATATTTGGCACATGAAAATTAGTTTTCTATATATCTATTACGTTTTATACCGTGTAGATTGTTATTTGAAAAATTCCGAAAGTGTGATTAATTAAATTATAAAGGAAAAATATTGATTTCGTCAGCGAATGTATAATATTAAGTAAATGAATATTTGTAACCAATGGCGCGAAAATTGTTTGAATATGAAACCAGAAATTGAAAAAATCAATATTTAATGATTTAGTTCTTTTTAATAACGTAATTTTTATTACTTAAATAATTACTTGTTTATATAATGTTCATTCACTGAGGCCATTAGCTCATGAACAAAACTTTTTCTAATATAAGTGAAGGTGCTTAGGAGATTTGAAGGTCACTTTGACTTTTTTTTAAGTGGAATACAGGGTGTTAATAAAAAAGTGGGACACATTCACAGGGTGGATTCTACAGGCCAAACTAATTGTAAAAGAAAGATCAAGAATGACGAAATTACGTTCGAGGCTTCGTTTCCGAGCTATATGGAAAATACCGACGAAATACGCGTAAAATATGTCTGACACAGAGACATATTCTACTTCAAAGGCGCGATATTCAATTGTTTCACCAATTAGTTTCATTGATTTGCTTTTATTTCATTCATAAACTTAACTAGATCAACGATCAGGTGGGAATCGGCTGGTTTAGTAGTATAACTGAATACGGAAAAATTATTTATATAGCTGTTATATGTATAGATTATAAAGCTGTTACGAGCCAGGGCCAAGCGGCTGCAAGAGCCGAGGAAATGGCGAGTTTCGTTCTTTAGAGTTTGTTATGTGGACGAACCTGTGCCTATTTCATCACAGGGAGCCACTAGGAAAGATTTTCGTAGACGAACCTGAGCCTATTTCATCTCAGGTCTATTTCACTAGGTAGTTCCTGTTAATAAATAAAAGGTTAAATTTCCTATATAGAATTATAATAAAAATATAGGTCTGGAGATTATGATCTCCAAGTACATTGTGTTCATTTCTATTTTCACAGAAAAACTTTGATTCGGTGTTGGTTAAGGACAGTTTAAGAAAAAACATGTTCCTTCAAATTTATTGAGGTTTTAGCACAAAACCACTAGTGTCGTTACTCTTCTTTAAAGACTGACACCTCGTTTATGGGGTTCCATCACCTTGCACGGAATGACATTGGCAAAAATACTAAACGAAACCATCTAAAATTTAAGTCTTGATAACATCCGTAGGACTTTTGGGACGGACGTTTCTAGAACATCTGAAACTTAAGTCTTACGAACGTCCTACGGATGTACAAAATGGACGTAAGACATTCGGATATAAACTGTCCGTGAAACGGACGTTCTTAGGATGTACGGTGCTATCTGGGTGGGATTGTTAGAATGGGCCTCGTAACTGGGTCGTTAACACTTTAAATACGGCTGTCGTAAATAAACGACGAAACGAAAATTTTGTGAAACACGACTGTCGTTAATATTCCAGTGCTTCTGTTTACGTTTTTTTATCTGGGACGTGACTACAGTTAATGATGTGTTCATTTTATGCACTTGATTTAGTTATTTATTTTACGTGGTCATTTGTTTGTCTGTTTTAGAGGTAAAGTAATCCACGTACCTATTTTTTTTTGTGTTCGCACTGCCAGTTTTAGAAATATGTACACGTAGTTAAAGGATAAAAAACCGATAGCATGACAGTGGATTATGTGAACTTTTCTCATTCATGATTTAATCTTTTTTATTTAGAGTACTAGTTGTGAGTTTAGAATTGAATGAGTGAGTTTAGAATATTAATTCTTGCAGTTCATTGGCTGGGCCGCTGAACGACAATGTACACAGAGAAAAGGATTGTTTATTATGGGAATAATTATATGAATATTAAACGTTTTGATTGTTACTGTTACTTGATTCGTGATTTTATCTTTTTTTTTAGATATGTGTCATTTAGAATATTAGTTGTGAACATTTAAGCCTCGTGAACATTTTCATTAGATATTATCTTCGTATGTCCAATAGGGTACGTGAAACACACATACCGTTAATTTGACATGGACGTAGCTCTTTCGAAGCAGGAAGTATTCTTAAGATTGATAATCATCATTTTTCTTACATGTTTATCTAGTTAAACATGTACTTGTAGCGAGTTCAAGTACATCGAGATTATGGCACAGCAGCTCTTTTATAATGCCCTTTGTGGCCTCTGCGCATTAGATAGAGATCGAGCTTACATACACTGGGTGTCCATATTCGTGTTGTATAAATGATTCACAATGAATTTTAAAAATTCATATGATATCATTTTACTATAAATCCATTAAGTTAAATCAATAAAATTTTATATCCATTAAATTTTAATGAAGTAAATTATTTAAACAGCTGTAGTACAATTATCAAATCAGACTCTGTAAAACATGCAGTGTTAAAATCTTTAACCAAACGAATTTTGTTGCGTAACCAAAGTTTAATAAAAGATAAATTATGAATGATAGCAAATTTATTTTTTCACATATGATTATTATCAAGGTACTTTTCCATCAGTTTAACTGCATCAGCTTACAGAGCTTGTTTTACAGCTTTAATTAATTCCCAGTGAATCATCCTTACTATTTTTTTCAATTTAAGATAAAAGAAAAATTGTGAAAGAGCCAAATCGGTGCTGTAAATGATCAATCGTTTTTCAACCACTTTTTGATAAAAATGTTACGTTTGTCAGCATCTCGAAATTCAGATTTTCCAAGAAAACAAGCCCAATAGAATAATATAAAACCAAGTGTTGAAATAAAGTTCTAGAATTGGATAAACTTACTCTGAAAATTCGTGGTCTTTATATTATGACTTCATAAAACAAAATGGCAGTCTGATTCCGCAAACTTTTTGATATCCCCAACATATATATTGTCATCTGTTCGATAGAATTCTACGTAGTTAGGTACTTACATTCAAACATTTCTGTAATTTATCACCGAAAATAAATCATGGGATTCACAAATACTTCAACAAACTATCAATTATTTCGATCTCTATTCAAATAAATGCAATTCAATATCAGAAAACTAATCGTTCCATTATCCGAACATTCCTTTATCCGAACACTTATATTTTCCTGTCAGTTCGGATTCACAAATACTTCAACAAACTATCAATTATCTCGATCTCCATTCAAATAAATGAAATTCAGTATCAGAAAACTAATCGTTCCATTATTCGAACACTTATATTTTCCTGTCAGTTCGGATAAGGGAGGCTCCATTGTACCGTATTACCCACTGACACAGCTAATATTAATCCCGCCTGGATATCCAGAGACGCCAGAAAACCGCGGCGAAAATCAAAATAGAGGACACGGCTGAAACGTGAATACGCGTCTTTACAGACCCCTGAGGGACCCCGGGCGGGCGATGAATGTCACGCAAATCGTCTGTAGGAAACGGTAGAAACGGCGCCAGTCCCATAAAATGAAATTCATCGCTTAACCCCGTGGAGTCTCCACCCACTAGAGAGGGTGGATCGAGGGGGTGGGTGAAGAGGACGAGGACGAGGTAAGGTTACTTTGCACTTTCTCCGTCCCGTTCCCTTGTCCGCTTTAGCATACGTATAAGGTCGCGGGGAGTGCAGTTACGTGGAGTTACGGGGTAGCATAATCCGCCCCCCACCCCTTTCGACCCCGCGTTCGTCTGCGTTTTCTCTTCAATTCATCTCCAACCCCGCCGTTCGCCGCGTTAACGTTATGGGTCACCGTAAAACGTGTCGCTACTTCGTTCGAGGCTGTCTGCCGCTCGCGGACCACGGTTTTATCTGCGTTTTTACGCGATATTCCAACCCCCCCTACCCCCTCCCGCCGCCCCTCGCCAGCGTCGATTGTTAATAAGACGCGCGGTGGCGCTAGGGCGTAAATGTTGTTGCTTGAACGCCGTGGGGATCGTTTACTCGACTGGAAGAGAATTTTGAATTTTTCCAGAGCGGGAAGAATATTGCGCCGAGTCAGGCATCAGGGATGAAAATATTTTCCTTTTTGTTTTTCACCATTGTGTAAATTTTCTTTCGCGGTTTTTTAGATTCTTGTCTAAAACAGCACTTGGTATATTATAGGAAGGGAAAAGTAAGAGTTTCGGAAGTGTATGGAAGTAAAATTATATATGTTTATCTAATCTGTCAGAATAGGGGTATTCCGAAAGGGTATTGTTCAATAACCGAGAATATTTTGGTTGCGCACACAAGGATTAAATCGGCGATATCTATCCTCGATTTACTGACAGAAATAAGTAGAATGTGTTCGTTAATTCTTGAAAGGCGAACGTTTTTAACCCTAAGTACGGTGATCGGGTCCGTTTGGACCGGAGTGTTTAAAAACCTTATCTATCTCGCCGATTTGTAAATATAGTTTAAGCTAGGAGTTGTTCATATCTAGTCATGTAAAGAAAGCAAGTATTTTTTAATGATCGCCTTCTAAAGTATGTTTAAAAAGAAAGAAGCATAGGGTTTCAAACCGTGCCAGACACCACTGTCTCTTATGTTTCTCTCCACATTTATATCGTCAGATTAATTCAAACAATCAAGCCTCCACTCTATACTCTGCCTATTAACTCCTAAATCCTTTTATAAAACACTCTACAGATCACACAATCGAAGACGCTCAATTTACTGTCCATTCCATCGAATGCAAAGCCCAAACCTAATAACTAACAAAATTCAGTATGCATTCTCTTAATATCTACATTGTTCTATATAAAATAAACGAATAATGTTACTAAAAAGCAATTACTTATATTACCTAAAAACTCATTTTTCCACGTACTCATACTAATTCAGATAATCAAAGTTCCATTTTACACCCCTTCCACTAATTTCTAAATCCTTTTATAAAACACTCTAGAGCACATAATTGAGCGTCCTTAATTGCCTGTCCATTCCATCACATGCAAAGCCCAAATCTAATAACTAGACTGCGGATTTAATGTATTTATAGCGTATAGAGCTCTGTGAAATAAGTAAAAGAACAAATTTTCATCACATGCAACGAGTTTCGTATTTAATCCTGGACCAAAGAAGCTACTTAAGAGAACAAAATTCCTAGATTTCCTCTTATTTTCATGAATTACGCCATAAAATATAATTTTACCTAAAAGTCCACTATCCACTTATAACTAACAAAATTGAAAACACATTTCAAACACACATAAATGAAACAACAATCACTCTCTCATCCAAAAACTCCATCCTCAACACGCCCAGGTCCTCCTATTCAATCAAATCCTCAAACTTCCATTTTATCTCTACCCCCTAACTTCTAAATCCTCTTTTAAAACACTTCCCAGAACACACAATTGACTCTATACATCCAAATTCCCGGCAGTCCAACCGAAAGCAAAACGAAACACAACTATCCCAGACCCAGAGTGCTTAAGGTGTCATGCTCAGTTAAAAATTTTCAAAAAATCGATTTTTCACTTTCTACATTTTCTTTAAGTACATCTCGAGAATATTCTGTGCAAGTTTCAGGGTAATCCAATTAAAAATGACAGAGTTACAGGCGTTAAAAATGAACATTTTATATAAGTGTAAGTTTGACTTGAAACTTTAAACGCGTTTTTTTCGAAACTACATTTTTCAAATCGGTGATTAATATTTCTCAAAAACTACTGTGTCGATTTACATGAAGTCTTTTGCGCTTTTTTTCAAATCAGAAAAACTTGTCCTTGAACGAAGGTTTCTTTTGTATGTTCCATACATTTTTTTTAATCGACAAGAAACGAGTGATTTTTTAGGTGAAAATCGCACTTTTTCAGGAAAACGTCCGCTACTTTGTTCCTAATCAATATTTCGGAAAACCCCATATTCGAGGACAAGATTGGTTCTTCCATTACATAAATCTTCCTGAATTTTTAATTTCAGATGAACCGTTACGAAGTTACAGCGATCACGGCAGACCACTTTTTGTGAAGAGACATCCGGGAGATCGCTCACCATTTATTTACTAATAAATATTTATAAATAACAAAATTACCTTATAATCTATAAACTGCAATCTTTAAAACACAAGCACATTTTTTGAAAAAGATCTTATAGTTTTCGAGACAAAAATTCCCAAAGAAAATTCTTTCTTCGGCCTCCTGACTGAGCATGACCCCTTAATCCCTCAGTCAACACACTTGACTCCTAGATACCCCAATACATCGGGTCACGTCGCGAGAGAGTTTTGCCAATTTCCTGCAACGGTTCCTCTCGGAGAGGAGACACCTCACGGTTCCTTCGTCTCCGGAAGGTCTTGCAGCCATAGCAATTATCGCACTCGTCGACGCGTTGCCTGGTCTCGACGATGTGCATTCAGCCGGCTCCGGGGGTACAGGGGTGGTAGAAAATTTATCCTGGACAACAGCTGTCGGGTCACCTGTTCAAACAGCCGTGTTCCGCGGCGCTATAAAATCGCCTCGTGTCGCGCCCGGGGCCAGGTGAGGCTGGTTTACATTTCTTGCTAGCACGACGTTACGGGGCCCAGTTCCCGATAATATCAGGAACTCCCGTGAGCGCGCGGGACCGATTGGTTGTTCCTGCCACCCAGGGAATTTCCAAACTATTATTATGAGTCGATCGATTTCGACGGGATCGACCCCTATTTCGTTCGATGGTGAAGGGAATTCCATATAGGATTATGATTTGCCATTCTTTTCGGTGGACTGATCGATGACCGCGAATTGTAGGCTACTGGGACTATTGAAATTTATTTGGCTGTCACGGATCGTGTGGTAGGGCTTTTGTACACCCACGAGCAAACTCGGCTTCCACTAGGGGAAAAAGTAACGCAGGGAAAGGGCCTCCTACCACATGGTATTTGGAATTACTGAAATGTATGCTAAATTAATATTTGATTTACCATTTATTTCACTACCTGGAATAAATTTACCAAGTGGTAGAAGACTTTTCATCTACGCCGCTTTTTCCTCTAGTGAAAGCAGAGTTTGCTCGTGGGTGTACACCGACGAGCAAACTCGGCTTCTACTAGGGGAAAAAGTGACGTAGGTGACGATTTGGTTTTGGGAATAATTGAAATATATGTCAAATTAACATTCGATTTACCTAATATATTATTTTAATTTTTGGAATAAATTTATCAAGTTGTAGGAGGTCCTTCTCCTACGCCACTTTTTCCCCTAGCGGAAGCCGAGTTTGCTCGCCAGGGTACTTATCGGATACTCGTGTTACGTGACTGTGTTTAGGTACATGGAAATGATTAGCTTGTTAATAGATTGTTCATCGATTAGGGACACGCTTGCGTTCGCGGTTGAATGTTGATTAGCTGCGGGGTGAACTGATAATCCTGAATTTTTGGGGAACTTTGACGGGAGGACTATCAGGAAATTTTGTATTCGTTGAAGTTGAATATACATTAAACTAAACGTTCTGTGTATCTTGGAAACTATAATGCGTCTGACATGGTGGTTATAAGGAATGTCAATTGGTTTTTCATGTTCTAATAGTTTTGTAACGTTACGTTAATAATGTTCTTTCGTTTGCTTTCATTATCCTACTCTATTTTGAGAGGACAAAAGATTGAAGAAGCATTCTAAACTCTTTTAGCATAACTTTATTGCAAAAAGAATCGATTACTTATTGGAAATACGTAATATGAATACGATTTGAGCCATTGTGTATATTAGGTTTATATACGCTACTGTCTATAATTATCTGGACATCTAGCATTTTTAGATATACAGTGACGATTTTTAGATACATATTAACGATATTACGTTACTATTTTCCAGTGAACTAAAAACTAAGTTCATTTCTGCTTTCATTTGTTGCACTGGAGAGACTTCTTGTATTAATGTTACAGTACGACTACCGTTTACTATTAATAATTCTTTTCGAAAACTCATGGTTCTATACATTACTCCATAGAGTAAGAACCGTCTTTTATATAACATATTTATGTTAATTCACCGTTGCCAATAACCACGTACACTACCATACAGAACTTTAGAAGCAGTCATACTTTTTAGTTAAACACGTTACCCAGAAGTTATTATGTTGTGGTAATCGCCTATGAAAGAATATGTATTCCATATTGTAACCAGTTTACAGAAGCAATTCTTTTCTAAAATTCTTGATTTTGTAGAATTTTCTCATGTGTGTAATATGTCATTTATTTGTGTCTGTGTGTGCGTGCCACACAACTCTGGGAGTATCTTAAAGCAGAACGGCGAAATGTAGACAAAGAATGCTTTAAAAAATTGGCAAATAGAATGTCCAAAACATGTTGTGAAGTTATTGCAAATTAATATGGTCATTTTGACGAGGCAGAATTTGATAACTATGAATGTTTTTACTTTTAAGTTGGTTCAGTAAACCTTTACAGTACATAGACCCCTGATTGCAATAAAAAATCTCTAACTTATCTTCCTAAAATATCCTTCAGCTGCTTCCAAACTTTAAACAATAGTATATCTGCAGTTGATGCGTCGTTGACGACACATTAAGGGGTTAATCCACTTCGGAGCCTAAATATGAAAGCTATAACTGGCAGTCTATTTTGCAAAAATGACGAAGTAAACACGAAATCTATTAAAGCTAACCGCTTAAAAAAAAACAAGAATCTACTAAATAAATCAACAGTACCTCCCAATTCCCTTCAAAAACGAAAAAGGTCCCTAGAATCCACAGGTTCAGAAGCCTTGGAAGCTCTTTAGCCCGTTCAAGGACAGCTCGCTAGATCGAACTATGGGTGGGTTGGAGGGGCTCGAGATCTGGGTCTCGTGAAATTCAATAATCGGTCTAGCTGGCAGCCAGTATGAGTCGAAAATTTCGTTATCGCCTAAACAATCCGGCGACTACCGGGCCCTGTTTGAAATGTCGGGCACGTAGGCGCGGGGGCAACTCTCGTGTGTCGTCGCGGCACGGCGTCGGCCGCGCTATTATCAGCTGGCAGCACGTGCGGGGGCCACGTGCGGGAGCAGATGGTTACGGCCCTGTTACACCTTGCCAGAGACCCTGGCGCACACCGCGGCACTCTACCTTCGCCGTTAATAGCGGCCAACGAGCCCCGGGGCCGTCCACATAAACGCAACGCAGCTGTCGTTACGCGCCGATTGAGCGTAACGCAGCTATCGACGAGCCGAATAAAGTTATTCGGATGGGAACACGGGACCGAGGTCCTATTATCAAAATGTCTATCCGACTGGAATTAGGGGACTGGGTAGTCAGGTTCGGCGAAAATGAAACTTTTCTTTAGGGAATTAACTACAGGGAAATAAATACGAATTGTGACTAGTACGAAGTTTGGGCAACGTTTATTAATGTTAACTGTAAAAAAATGTTTTGGGTCATATATACATATAGGGTGAGTCAATAAGTACTATCTTAAAGAACTTGTTACCTACTGGTTGTATCGGAAAACGTTTTAATGAATTATTTAGCAATTTAAGGGACGCATTGGATGGATAGAATTTGATAGTTTTATATCTCATTGTTTTGTGATATCAAGGTGACCTTGAGCTTTTTCACGGTCCATGTTGTTTTAATACCGCGTTGTTACCAATGGAAGGACGAATTCAGCGATTTGTGGCATGATGACCTTGTGTTGACCTTATTACATATTAATTTTGAAAGAAATGGCGCGAAATTACGCGAGACATATTCATTGTCGGAACAGTTTGGCAATTTATACGATATCGTTTTGAGATTTTTTTCCGTTTTGAAGGTCAAGGTCTACTCAAGGTCACCATGTACCATGCACACATTACCGTAAAAAAACTCAAGGTCACCTTTATATCTCGAAAACAATAAGATATAAAAAAAATCAAATTGTATAGATTCAATATTATAGAAATGGTGTCTGTAAAACGGCAACTTTTTTTATAAAACGTGAGTTTTCACTTATAAAACAAGTTGTTTTACTTTTTCTTGTCAAAACAAGAGTTTTTATGGACTCATATGTAGGTTCAGTCCTTAACTAGACATCTTTTACATATGTTCAACTTTTTTGAAATCGATTTGAAACCTCGTTGTTTTTTTACAATCACTGCAGAATCATAGAGAGAATGCTTATACATCATACGACTGTAGCGTCGTCGTGTATGTATATGTATGTATTGTATTCACTACGTGGCATATCTATAAAATCCACCCTAAAATTTTCAATTCCTATGTGGGTGCTGTGGTTAACATAAAAACGGACCAAGTATGCCATGTTTGAAATCATGTTGAGAAATAATGTTTCTCCAGGAAAGATTTAATAATAAAACTTTAAGTACACAATTCTTTATACCCTACGTTTTTATTACATAAAATAAAGTAACATTATTAAGGACACTGGCAGTAATTAGAACATTTACCCTAAGGATTGAAAATTTTAGAGTGATTTTATTGTTATGTCTCGCAGTGTATTATCCAAAAGAATTTTGTTCACAAATCATTGTATTATAAACATTACCCAAAAGTGCTGGTCACAATTTATATTCATTTCCTTGTAATTAATTCCCAAAAAATAGGTACATTTTTTCCAAATCTAACTGCCTAGTCCCCTTAAGGGTGGAAATAAGTGTGACCCTGTTCCTTATCAGGGAGACTCGACGACTCCGGTTCATAAGTTCCTCGTTTTTTTTTGGGGGGGGGGGGAGTTCGATGGGGAGCGATATGGATTTTTCTTGGGAACTGGGTAGACTGTGGGAACGTCGGGAAACGACGTTGTTACCTTTGTTCAGTTAGTTTCATGAGAAAAAATGATATCTTTGTCGGTCGACAAAGTGCAGGAGTGTAAAAAACTTTTGCAGCACCTACTTATTGGATTGTGATCTTCGGGGAACTTTTTGGGAATAAGTACCAGTTTTTTTTCTATTAACCGTCGGAGAGCGGACCATCCAGCAGTATTTGTAGCGGGTCAAAATGACACAGAATATAAATATATAGGTTTTAGTAGACTTACAGTGGCTCACCATTTTGTTCAGGAAATGCAGTCACTTGTATTCGATAAAATTATTTACCAAAATGCGAATTTTGTTTCATAATTTTGAAAATATTATCACAAAGTTGATGAAAGTAACGATATGGGGGATATGTAAATGGTAATAGAATACAAGTTTTTGTCCCTAATTATTATTTCAGAAGTATGTGAACAAATGTGAGTCATTGTATATTAAAACATACTGAAATAAAAACTTTGATAAAATGGTAATTAATAATTTTAAATATACTGAATAATTATTACTTGCTGTATGAAGAGCCCATTTGCAGATGGATCCGCTTCAGGTTTCTCCAATGAAAACTGTAACATAAATGTAATTATGAATTATTCAATGATAGTATTGTATTATATTGTATTTTATGCACTACTCTAATCATATAAATTAAATTTTAAGTTTTCTCTTATAATGTGAAAAATCTTAATTTCTAAACAGTGTAAAGAAAAAAATTGTATACTTAGGGAAATAAGATAATTACTAACTTTTTCACAGTAAAACTACTGTGATCAAGAGAATTTATACATACATTTCCCAAGCTATTCTTTGAAACTTTTCACGATATTGTTTCCAGGCGCTACCTATCACATCATGGACTACTATAGTCAGTAACAATAAACCATTTTTAATGAATCTTAAAACGTAAATTTCATGCAACAATTCAATAAACTTTAGAATTATTATAAGCATTTTAATAATTCTTTACAAATTATTTTAAATTTAAGCATCCGATAGTCAATACTTTATTCAAAAAATAATTTAAAAAATGCTATAAACAATGCATGGAGGAATTCCATTTGAAGATTCTTATTCAATTACAACTGAAATTTATTCCCTCAAAATTCTAAACCATGTCGGCCCATCAAAACACTCTACGCAATAGTTAAGAGACCAAGAATTACGACGCAATTACAATAAATATTAGGCCGACAGAAAAGTTTGCATTGTTTCCGGCACCAATGTCTCTATTATTATTTTTACCAAAGAAAGAAAAATTCGTTTCATATAATGAACATAGGACACGTATTATTCCTCAAAAACATTTTAAATATACGTCTTATACGAGTTGACTTTTTGCTTTCTGTAAGAAATACTAGTAAAAGAGCATTTATTATTCGTTACAGACAAATATTATTAAAGTGTGAAAGAACATGAACCGATTTGATTGAGAAATGTCGCAGTATTCACTCTATTTGTAATACTGCTGGATGAGCACGGTATGATCTCTAATAATAATCAGAAAATAGGATTAATAAAATGAAGAATTATTTATTCTAGAAGAGGAGTACTCATCTTCGACACGTCTATCCCATTCGAAGGTTGCACTGCAACTTTAGAGTAATTAATTCTTCATTTTATTAATCCTGTTTTCTCATTAACAATATTTTGGCACTTAACAATATTTTGAAGAATACTGTTTATTCCGGTTGAAGAATTCCGTGTCCAGAAAAAGCCACCGAATGTAGAAAAGTCAGCCAAAAACCTATCGGAGAGACTTTTAATCAAAAAGATAAAGTATTGCGTGACTGTTACGAAAAAACTACCGTAAATTGGGGTAACTTTGACTCAGCCAGGGGTAACTTCGTCCTAAACTCAGAAAATAATTATGTTCGATTTTATAGCTCTTTCGCAATTACTTTTACGCGAAACACCTTTTCACGTAAAAATCAACTGAATTTAACGGTTTGGATAGCTACAAAATCGAAAATGGCAACTTTGCTGACTTGAGACAAAGTTATCCTGATTACGTAAAAGTTACCCCAACTGTGCCAAAATATCATGGAAACATCATTTCCCAATGAAATACCATAAAAAGTGAAAAATGGCTAATCGCAATCCTACATTCGAAAACGGCACCAGCTTTCCAAACGATCTAACATTACACAGAAACCCAAATTCGTCGTGGAGATTTAATAACTCGACGAAGCCCGTACGAAACAGTGAAAAAAAAAGGAGCAGAAAAATTAAATTCCAATAATTGACAGTGCGAAAGGATACTCGTTCGCATGTAGATTTCTCAGCGAAGGAAAAATTTGACAACCAGTGGAAACCGTCCCGGGAAAACGTTCAAACCGATGGAGGGGAAGGAGGGGGGGGAAACGAGTCGAGCGATGGGCTTGGCGGACGCGTCGAAAAAACTGGAACTCGTCGCCGGAGGCACACCCTCAGCCACCCTCTCCCCCCTCGTTCGAATTCCCCGAAAGTCAATTTTCATTAGGGGCGGAATTGGGATCGACGCTCGAAACGAGTCGAACCGGGACGAACGAGAGAGAAAGGAGGCGAAATAAAGCGGCGAAGGGAGACGGAGCAAGCGAGAGCATGCCAACTTGCGTGAACCCGACTCATAAGTTTGAACGGTGTGCCGGCGTACGTCGGCGAACGGAGTTAATTAAATTCACTCGATTAATTAGGCTATTTGTCAGCCCCGCCGTCGATTTTCGGCCGGCCCAGCGCGATCACGGAGACTAATGATACGCCCGCATTTTGCTCGTCCTCCGAATGGATGGCTATACGGATACCCGGGAAATTATTAAATCCTGTCGATTTCGATGGGGGGAGGAGGAGACTGTGTCGTTCGCAATGGAAAAGTTAATAGGTGAAATTTTGGAATTTATGGTTATGATCGATCAATTTTTATGTTGTTCGCGGGAATAATTGGTTTGAGCGAAGGACGCTGTTGAAATGGACACGCTTGATGTCGCCATTTTGTTTGAGGATTGTTCATTGTAGGTTACGATGGAGTTTGTACATGCTGTTTATTACAGTGTATTTATTTTCTTGATTAATATTAATGAACTGATGAATGATATTAGTGAATCTTATAAGTAGACTGCAGATGTTGTGTGTTTGTAGCATACACAAGAATTTAGAAATCAGTGTGATTATGGGATTGGTATAGTGTGAGGACGTTTCTCTTTTATATGGAACTTGATAGAATAGAAATTCTGACTGACCTCGGTCTTGTAAATTAGCTTATTAGAATCTATAGTTGCGTAAACATCTGTTGTCTGTTTGTAAGATATATAGTATTAAACTCTGTCAATTCAGGGGAGGAGACTTTGTCGTTTCGATGGAAAAGTTAATACGTGACATTTTTGAATGTATGGTTACGATTGATTAATTTTTATTGTTTTCGGGAATAATTGGTTTGGTTGAAGGACACTATTGAAATAAACACGTTTGATATCGCCATTTTGTTTGAGAACTGTTTGTTCAACGTTGCCCATGCTGTGTCTTCTTTAGTTACTTTCTTAATTAATATTCTTTCTATTATTATTACTTTCTTTCTTAATAATGTTGTAAGTTGACTCCGTATACTTTATGCATTTATTACATACGCAATTGTGCAGAATTTAGTGTAGTTTAAAGTTTGATAAAGTTTGAAGACGTTTTTATTTTATTTGGAACGTGGTAGATTAGTAAATGAAGTAAACAAACCTTTATTTAGTTCCAGTTTCTGTAAGTTAGATAATTAAAATCTATATTTCCATAAACATTGGCAGTCTAATTATAAGTTCTAAATATATAAAATAAGTGAATATTTCAGAGTTGGTCGGATTTTTAATGTACATAAACTGTAAAAAAATAAGTGAAACACGTATGTATACGATGGTGATCTTTCATCAGAAATATCTGACATTGGTAGAAAACATGTCAATTTATTTAGAACACCAGTTGCATTTATAATAAAAATAAGAATCCTGTCCTAACTACTGTCAAACTACTTGTAATTATTTTTTGCACAACCGATCCTACAAAAATAATTAAATAACATCGATGCGTTAAAATTCTACCTTTATAAAGTTTCTGAAATGTTTCTATAAAATTTAAAATATTAATAAATGAACTAATCACAAACTACATTACATTGCCTTCGCATTTTGCTTCATAAGCTGCGATTAATTAAATTTCTTAAACTATTTCCTTGCAACTTTCTCCTCACAGTGGAGATCAGTAAAAAAGTCACAAAAAGAAACTGGCAGTAAAAAAGGAAAACAAAAATATTACTCAATATTATAATATTGGAATTCAAAAATATAAGGAATCTTATATAACTTCGGTTTCGATCTAAATCTCAATCTTGATTTCAAAAGACAACATACAATCCAGACCACAAAAAATAGGTTTATTTTTATTTGAAAGCTAAGAAATTAACAAAACGAAATATACACTACCGGTCAAACGTGTGGCACCAGGTGTGATAATTAAAGAAACAGAAAAATATTATTCTACAAAGATTTCATAGAAGGAATGTGCTACAAACTGATTGCAAAAGATTTGTATGTGTATTGGTTCCGTAACTTTTATTATATCGTAACAGAATAACGAGTTACTGTCCCATCAATCACGAACTGTGGACCCATACTTTTAGCCGGTAGTGTACTTTGAACCATGAAGTTTTATAATTTCATATGTGTTTGAAAGTCGTTTCAAAAATCGTAGTATGCTGAAGTTTTCTGACGTTTACTAAAATTACACGAATATACACAGGCCAGAATACACAGAGAATATCTTTCTGACCTATTGTTTGGCAGAAATAGTTTAGGCTCTGGGACAACAATGACGAACTCATTAAAGTGGTGTAGATTGTTAATCTCCTACAGACTACGTATAAAAATATAATACAAACATTCATTTTTAGGTTATTTTTATAGAAGAAGTAATTGTTTAATAAAATACATGAAATTTCAAATATAAATAGTACCTATAGAAGTACTGTTGGTATTTGAAATACTATTACTAACAATAATATTACATGAAATACTATTATTTAGAACACTATTCTGTGAAATGCTATTACTATTAATAGTGTATCAAATAAAAAATCGAAAATAATCAATGTGTGTCAATAAAAATAATCTGTGAACCAGTCCAATAGGAAATACTTTAAGTATAGTGTTCAATATTAAACATAACTCATATTTACAGTTAAATACATTAAAAAAATGGTATTTACTTAAGTTCAGTAGTGTTTCTATTTTATTTTGAACCCAACAGAAACAATATAAACGTGTATAAGCGATTCGAATCTAGCTATTGTACATTATTCCTTCAAGAAAAAAAAAAAATTAAATTAAATAACTTGTTCTAAACGAATAATGATAATGTTCGGTTACCGTTCAAGTAGAGTGAGATCGTTTCTAAACGTCCAAACATTTCATTTATTGCTCAACGTTTGCTTTGTCATTATTAATTGATCCAATTCTGAAAATAGTTTCGTGAACGAAGACGGTCCCTCAAGTGCTTCGAGAGGTCTGTATTTCACCGGAATTGTCATTAAGGGGAACGATTATGAATGATCCGGCATTAAGGCTGCGTAACAGTTCAATTCATTTTCGAAGCTAACGACAGAGAAGGTCCAAACACTACTCGAACCCTTTAGCCACTCTCACGATGGTAGTTAGCTACATTAGAAGGAATGACTATGAGTGACATATATGTGTTTGCGCTCTTGGTAAATTGCCTAGCTAAGGTCCTAACTGCGGCCATTAAAGTCGTGGAAACTCCGATGGCTACCGCACCTTAAACTCCGTCCCTAAATATGGAAACGTTGTCCGTGACCTCACAAAATAAGTGCATTCGTCTGTGTATTAGAAACACGAATATTCGAACTTTTGTGCAACATTATTAATAAATTGAAAAGAAGATGTTCTTGGTGAACGATAATTTATACATAATATGTGAAATGGACCGGATATCGTTGATCTCTATCACTAATTTCAAGTTTTCTATTCTGTGTGTTTACTTCTTTCAAAAATTTATATTAATAAATTAGCAGCGTTTGTTTATTAAGGTATGATGTGAATAATTCGGATGACCCTGGATATATTATGTGTTACAAGATACTATTGTATAATTTTCAAGATATTAATTCGTATGTTCAACGAGAAAATGTGGAAATTGATTGTATTGGTGATCTGTGATCTTCTGGCATCGATTTGGAAGCAATTTCATTTCTATGTTATACGAAATAGTGTAATAGGAAACAAAGTAACTATTGTTGTGCAATATTTTCTGGCGCATTCTGATATTTAAATCGGATTTCATTCTTTTATGCATCATTAATAAATCTGTAGTATTAAAGAGAATTTAATTTTTCTATTGTATATATTAGAACAGTGCAAAAATTGACGTTTGATTTTTTTGTAACTAAATATTATATGTAAATACACATTAAATTCTTAGGAAAATTAATTAAATTATACAAGAAAGTTATTGAAAGTAATGGAGATTGTACACTTAATCAAATTATTCTGTTTAGTTTTTACTTTTGCATTCTTTACGTTAAGAGTTTTGCAATAACCAAATACATACTCCACATATGACTAATTGTAAAATTGTATTTGCCATTAAGATGAAATACAGTTTTCCTATAAAATCGTGCCACGTTTCAAGTAAATTAATTCTATTTATTTCAAAACATTTTGTGATTAAGTCTTCTAAAAATTGAACAATATTCCCTCCCTGGACAACCATTTTCCGTGTAAAAGATAATCTTACGTAATATTTGGTATACTGTAATAAACGCAAACTGCGTTATTATTAGTTCACGGATTACATGCATTCATAGTACATGCGAGCACGTATAACGTAATAAAATAGACACCTCGCATAAAGTTTAATTATCCTTCTATTTCACTGTCGGCCAACTGAAACTCGTAATATGGTAATTAAATTTTAGCACAGTTGTCATTCCCGCGAATTAATCTTCGTGGATTATCTGTTGTACGTACAATAATCACTGCGGTTGATTTTCAGAATAAATTCGTATCCCCTAAATTAATAAAAATAAAAACAGCAACCTTCATCGGCAATAAAAGTTGCAGTAACCCCAGTGTCATTTTCTACTCTATAAATTTCCGTCGCTCTTCGCTTGGCGAGGGTTTAAACCCATAAAAGTTCCGAAATAGCTTCCCAAGTACATAAATATCGTATTTCACCATAAATTCCAGTGCTTCTTATTTTTTCTTCCTAGGAGTCATCTATTTATTAATAGACCGCGGATTTTATATACATATATTTACAGTTCACATATAATTAAAATAGAAGAAAGTCCACGTCTTAACACTTTGACTTCCACGTCACTCATATATAGGTGACACAATCTTTGGTTCCCAATTCGATATTAATTTTTATGGGAAGATACTAAATGAAACAAATTTTTTGAAAGTCTGTGAAATTTGATAACGGTAAACGAATAACTACTCTGACATATCGTGATCTATAAGCAGCTGTACTATTAAAGTACATTAAGTACATATTCGAAGTCTATTCGTAGTATTCGAATACTTGGAAAATATTTTAGTAATATATTATTCGCAAAGCTCCAGCCCTACTTCAAACATATTTAAGGATTTCTTCAAAACCATAGCTTGCAAGATTTGGTACGTTTCCGTATTAATTCCCAAGAATACACATTGGAAGCAGCCGTTTATACAAAAATACCCTCTTAACAATATTATCGATATATCGAATTATCGACAGTATTCTGATATTACCGATACATATCGACAATGTTACCCTCAGCCTGTAATATAAATACACTACTATTTCCATGAAAAACGTGTGTAGACTATATTTAACTTTACTTTCTTTACGAAACCGATCAAATGTTCAATATAATATCAGCTGTCTATAATAAAGCGTTCATTCCACGTGTAATAACCCAATAAATAAAGATTAACTGTTGACTATTTAACACAAAATTTATGATTTCTGTGTCGACGAGTGAAAAATATACAAAAAAAAAAACGAATCGTCGTTGATAGAAGGAAAGAATGGCGTCATTCCGCCAGTAAAAACCAATCGAAACTCCATTCAACGCTCCGAAACTTTGTTTCTGAGTCCATTTACGGGTGGTGCTCGAACTTGATTATGACGTAACTCCTAATATCCGGTAATCACTGGTTCGACATGACCCGAAAGACTGGAAACAGTCTCTAAGATCGATAGAACGCGCGGGGGCCGGCTTGGTTCTGGTTCGGGGCGATTTTGTTACGGGAAACTTCCATCTTTGTGTCGGTGGCGCGCAGGAATTACTTTTATGTGCATCGTCCTAGGGCGTCAGCAACTCTCCAAGCCCTCCCTGCCTTCCGAGTTTTCGTTCCAGGGACTTCTGTTTTAAAACTATGATTGATCGTTCCGGTGTGTCCGACTAGACCCGCGCACGAACACGCGCCGCCCCGCTTTCGTTCCGCCGTAATGCGTTTCCGTCGAATTATTTAAATGCCCCGTGTTCATGAGACCGTTCGAAACTAATGGGAATGCGCTTAAGTAGTCGAATTACTGCATTAATAAATTAGAATATTTCTGAATGAATAATGGTAACGTTAGCAATAGCGGTGGTAATGTATAGGTATTTGTAGCATTTTTAAAACATAAGTAGACAAACAATTGTATTAATGAAATGATAATATTTTTGAGTACATAATGGTCGTATTAGTTTAATAATAGTGGTAGTAATATAGATACTTGTACTATTTTTTTAATATAAGCAATGAAATAATCGTATTAATGTATAATAATATTTTTGGGTAAATAATGGTAAGATTAACTATTATGGTGTATCAATGGTACTATTATATATGTATTATTTTTTAAATGCAAGTGGTCAAGTAATTGCATTAATAAATAGTAAAAATTTTTAGTAAACAGTGGTAATATTAATAATAGTGATATTTTCGCAATATGGAAATGTTATTTGGAAGTCCTTGTTATCAGTTTCGGAAAGATTAATTCTACTCTCCTATAAACTGTTGCTAATGATTGTATATTACCAAATTCATTACAATTAGAATTAGATGGGGACAATTATTTTTGGCTAAAATAATTGTTAAAATAAACTGGATAAATACGTTAAATCTGAACTATTTAATTCGTATTCCTCTGATGTAATAAATTATTACGTATTTTAAACATAACATTAATGTCCAATAACGAAATATTTATAGCTAAAATTTTATTTTGTATTGAAAATTATAGATACTTATTTTATTCTACGTCCAATATTTATCTGTTTGTGATACCACGTCATATTGTTGAATATAAATAAAATCGCAATATAACATTGTAAACTTCCAGATATTTTCAGTGAATTTTATCCTTGCAATGTTGACATTAAAATGTCTGAAAATCTTACGAAATATATTAATAATGTTACGACTGTTATGAAGCAGTCTAGATCAAATAATTACGTATTAGGGGCACGTATCAAAAGGTTCCTTTCACCGTTCGTAATTTTCTAACCCTCCTTTTATCAACACCATTTCGTTCCTATCGCCTCGATACACCCTTATCAATTTCCTTCCTACGACTCTCCATTAGGCACATGTTTGTCGAAAGATACACTTATCGAAACCTTTTAGCGTCTCATAGTGAGTTCTATTAGCCCATAATACCTGAATGTAAAAACGTGCACTGATCCATATAATACATTAATACTTCCATAAACTGTACCTGTTATTTTCAGTCAGCATTACGTTTAATCAAATACCGATGCACTATTAAATTCTAGTCTATGCTGTCCAAGTTATCGTTCAATAACAACGTAGTTTCATCGCTAAACTACGAATTTCATGTATTAGAAGGGTTAAATACTGAGAAGAGTTAAATACAGCTAACACGGATGAGAAAATCTTTCTCCATAAAAAAATTGTTTTCGCGTACACGAAGATGTGCACAATAAATGTCTTTCAATAGAGCCCCCATTTATTTAACCACTTTCACAAAAAAAGGTTGCTAAAGAATAGCTTTTACTTCTAGGCTGCAAAGTGGTCTAACCCATTGGCGTAACTAGAATTTTTTTCTGGGGGGGGAGGGGGCAGATCCTCTGTCTTTCCCCTATAACACTCCCCATCAGGCACCTGTACGTAATTTATACAACCTGCGTGGGTTGCACAAAATAAAGTTAAACATTTTACTATAATTATTTACAAACTTGTTTAACACTAAACCTAAGAATAGACGGATATAAATATAATTCTTAAAAGTAAAAGAAATTTGAGATTAATTAAAATCAACAGTATATTATGTGCAGATACCTATAACCAAAAGTTACCATATATAAGCTTCAATTTGCTGTTTTTTTTCTGCAAAAATATTTTTCACATTCTCGAGCGCCAGTTCCCTTAATTGCATCCGACCCTGCAATTGATGTTGCAGGATTATTAGTTAAGTAGAATGTGAAAATTAAACAACTTAATTCTAATACAATTTTACTTAATACTTTAACGTAATGAGGATAGTATTGTATTTTTTACCTTCCTATAAACTGTTGCCAATTATTGTATTACTAAATTTATTACAATTAGAATTAGAGGGGGACAATTATTTAATTATTTTAGACTAAAATAATTGTTAAAATAAATTGGACAAATCCGTTAAATCTGAAGTTTTTAATACGTATTCCTTTGATGTAATAAATTAATACTTTAACGTAATGAGGATAGTCTTCTATTTTTTGTACTTAGTTGCGTTGCGTATTGCATTTCGGCCCAAGTATTTATTTTTTATAACATTAAATTTTACTAACAGTCGAATGCTTTATTTTTACATATTTCAATTATTTCTGGACGGTGGTGCCAGTTCGTATTATGGGGGGTCGGACCCACCCTAGTCCCTACCTAGTTATGCCAATGGTCTAACCCCTTAAGGGTTAAAACCGCCTTGTGTCCAGAACAAGTGTCCAAAGATCATCAACGAGCTCTCATAGTCGCGACACCCCTCCCAGAATGTCAAACACGGGACACACAGTTTAATAATCGTGCCTATCGCGACAGGAGAATTCTAGGTGGTCGGCACACGCACATCCCGATGGACGCACGGGAAGGGCACACGAAGGGAAAAGCCACGATAGAACGCATATTGCTTTCGTGGATAACCGAGCCGTCCGCGATAAAAGCCAACTGGGAGGGTCCTGCTTCGATTCGAGGAAAACGAAGCCCGTGGTGGATCGAAGAGAGGGCCGACACGGCAATAAACAATTACTTAAGGCACTGTTATGCGGCGGCACACCCACGCATTAGTCGAAGTAGAATGCCGCACCCATCCGTGATCGCAGCTCGTGGGCTTGGTTCTCCATTAGTATACACACGGACGCACACACCGGAGGAGTAAGGTAACCGGCGGACGGTGTGCTTCTTCCGACGCGAGAGCACACACTATGCACCGATCGGATCGAACAGCGAATCGAATCGGACGATGACGTACAGAGTCATTTTTCAAACCGACCCCCGGTAATGGTCTTTCGTCGGTTTTTAGAGGTAATTGAATGGCCGACTATCCGGGCGTGGTGTTTTATTGGCGATCGAACGAGCACTTATGTTTAGCAGTTCGGCGTCCTCGACTCGGTACCGCAGACAGATTGTTTTTCGGACAGTTGAATCGGGTTTGGTTGTAAACTTGGAATCGATTTTGGGGGGAAATTGTTTTCGATAGTGAACTTTTGGACGAGCAATATGAGTAGGTACTTGGGATGGCTTGTGAAAAGTTTTAACTTTTGATTGCTAACAAAAAATTGCAAGGTTAACGAGAAAATTATTGAAAAAGGAACGTTAGCAAAATTTCTTTTTAACATGAGCCTTGTGGAAATGTAGATGATAGAAAAAATTAATGATTTCTTATTTAGGTAAAAATTAAATTTTTATAAAAGACTAGGTGGTTATAGATTTTTCACGGAGATTGTGATGGCATGAAAAATAGATATGTTAACGATCAAATGGAACTAAGAATTAAGATCAAAGTATGGAAGCTTAAGTTTCAATACGTTTGGTGGTATCTTTCGGGAGACAATAAGGAAAACAAATATTTGTTTTTTTCCTCGTATTTGAAAATTTTTTTCCATTCAAGTATTTGGAACTAGTTTAAAATAGTAATCATTTAAATTAAATTGGTAAAATTGGTAAGGAGCGTGAAGGGAGGCTATTTGGAGCCCCAGGTAGATACGATACCAAACGCGGAAGCCACCTTGATAGGCCACTTCTTGCACTTTTGTGATGAGTAAGGTCAATGTCCCTATTTCTAATCTTGTAGGAGTTCTGCTATCGTAGAAATTTATTTTATTATTTATTTATGCAAGAATCGACGAAAAAACTTCACAGATATACAATTTAAACCTCCCTTTATAATTAAATTTAAACAAAAGTATTTTTTAAAACATTTCAATTTAATAATAATTAATTTAATATGAAGTATAAAATGTCCCTATTTTTGCTCAGCAAAAATGGAAGTGCCAAAACTAAACCTTGGCAAACAATATTAAAGATCCCATACATTTTTTTCTAGTAAAAACGCAGCGTCTACGTTTAACTCGCGATCGCAACGGAACCGCCCAAATCACGTTTCTTTACAACGGACACAATTATTAAATTTATTTCTATTAAAATGCTTCCATCTATTGAACAGCTGGCTGTAGCATTTTATACATAAGATTCTGAACTAATTTAAATAATATTTTGTATAACATATTGTTTAACTTTTTACATTAAATAAAAAATATACGTACTGAGCAGTAGTTGGTACGTGATTAGAAATACGGAAATTGACCTTACCACTTTCACCTGTGACATTAAGAAATAATGTTTCGCTCGAGTATTCTACACCAACTCTAAATATGTACAACAAAGAATCATGACTTGCAAGCGTTGCAGTACAGAAAAAAAAATTGTGATTCAACCCGCCCATCGACAGATCAAGCAGCTCGAAATGCGAAAGTAGTTTCCCCCAGTTTGCGCAGCTCGTTACCAGCCGCTTACACGTTCATTTACCACCGTCAACATGCACCGGTGCATGTGCATCGTTTATTCCCCCACGCGACCGGGTCCAAGCGAGTCACGTAGGTCACGTGTTTACCTTGTGCACACCCGGCCAGGGGTAATTAGCTGATACGCTTCCTAATTGTTTTATCTGCCAATGGCGGCGACCAACCTTAAACCCCCGTGACGTTAATACTAATCGCGGGGGTACAAGAACGGCAAGGAGTGGTGCCCGTCGTGCGTTTCAGAATAAAGGATCGAAAAAAAGAAACAAGAAATTGTGGATCGATAATCGGCCACGTGAAAGGGTTCCTATTGGGCCAACGAAGCCTCGAACCGACGAACGTTTGACGTTTCGTAATCTAATGCGAATATAATACAGGATCGATAATTACGTAAAGCACGATATATTCACTTCAACTGGGTATTAGAGGAATTATATGGGGCCTGTTTTAACCCTTTGTAATCCATTCCGAGACGTAATGGTCCGTACCCGGTGATTCGATCGAGTTGAGTGTGCACCGATGAATATCAATCAGTTTCGGGTCTAACGATAAAGTTCACGCGATTCAGGTAGCTTAGTACTTCAAGGAATGAACGGTTCTTCTTTTGTACTTATGGTGCAATTCGTATTAGATAAAAAAACCCAATTACTGATACTTTAAGAAATGACACTGACATTATTGCATCATTTTTTGATTAATTGACCAAAAACATAAGTTTTTATTTGTATTTATTATTATTTAATATATGTTTAATGGAAGAAAAAATTTGTTAGAATTTTTTGAAGCTATACTTTCGTTTATAAATTCATTCGTTTCAAAAATACATTTTGAACGCTATTACTGTCAGTCGTAAAGCGTGTTTGATTGAATTACTGACATCCCAATTACTACCACCTCACTAAATACTGTTACCTCACATAAATGAATACCGTCACCTTTTTGGGTTAGGTTGCACGTGACTGCAGACGGTATTGGTGACATTAATAGCGTAAGGCAATGTTTCGTAAGCAATTATTGCCATGACAGTAATTTAAAAATCATTGGAACCTTTGTACCAATCACTATCACCCGAATAGTACCTAAACTGTAAAACTTAGCGAAGTGTCGAATTATGATCGTTATACTATCTAAAATATTACACTTTATTATGTTACTACCTCAACTATGTATTATAATTATAGCGTCGTTTTTACCCTTCAATCAATTGAAATATAAACTAAATGTAGTGTTTGATACTTGTTTGTAAGTTATTTAAGGCATTGCAATAAAATAATTTATATATTTTACTGATTTATTATATATTATTTTTTCTACTATTTGTACGATCCTTTTTCAAATCTTCCCCACACACTGCTTATGTACATTTCGAAATACATGTCTGTAAAATGTATCAAAATTCATTAAGTAATTAATATGAGAGTAAATATCATACTTAATGAACGTAGTAAATGTTGCTTTACAAAAAGTTAAGAGGATTGACAGTAAATCTAATTTAATACGTATTTCGTAAAATATTTTCAGAAGTCAATATAATTATTAGAAAAGTAGTTTCAACGGTAATCTACTAAATATGTCGCGTGTAAGTCAGTAGCGTAAGTTCATACTAGATCAGACATAAGAAGTTTTTAAAACTAAATGATCCATGATAATGTTTCCAAAAATGTACCATTGGATATTAAATGCTTCACATGAGAATTGGTAAACTTATATAATTTCCTACAATTAGAAAATTAATACTAAAAAAATTATGTCATTTATGCCATAAATTATACATAGCAAAATAGTACAAAATTGACAGTATAATATTATTAAATAGATTAAATCCTTCACTTCTACCTTATTTTCTGGGATGTTAAGTATGTGAAACAAATGTAAACTCTGACGCAATAGCCTTTTTCAATTTTGAAAATTTATTGGACAAACAGTACTCAATAAATTTATTTCCTTAACCAAGCGTGCCACTGATAACGTAAAAAATTACCAAGGTCAACAAATTAATTTACCTTTTACAGAATATCACGATTAATACAACCTACAAATATTACAGTTGAATTACTATTGGACAGTGGTTCCACTAATTATTCAGTTCTTTTACTTGCCGTTAATACAACCTACAAATATTACAGTTGAATTACTATTGGACAGTGGTTCCACTAATTATTCAGTTTTTTTACTTGCCGCTGAAAAAACTTGTTAAGCGTGTGTTGTAAAGCACAATTAATAAATATCGTTCGATTTCTCGCTGTTCTCCAGGTCCTGTTCGAGTACAAACGCTGTGCCGCTGGGCAATCGTTGTTATTCAGGATGCATAATTTTGTTAACAATGCGAACAATAGCGGGCTAACAGGCACCGAAATCATCGGTATACGACGGAAAATCGTCGTTCATAATGCAGTTGAATTTGAGTAATTGCGTATTGTTACAGCAGTACGTGTAACATGTAATGGTATCTTTCAGTATGCAACACACTTATTAGTAGTCTGTACGAAGCTAATTAATAATACAAGGGGAAAAATTTACATGGACAACCTTAATTCTCACCTAATTTAATGAAATATTAGGCAATTTAAAACTTCACTTTTAAGTTCCATTTATTTGATTCTGAAATCAGCGATTATGTATTAAGATATAATTTTGGTATACACAGGTATGCAAAGGGTGTTCCATTTATCTAGAGATAGATAAGTACGTTAATGAATATATTTTAAATAGATTAAAAGTGTGTAGTCTAAAGTCCTGTATATTAACACTGTCGTGACATATTTCCACACTGGATAAGACAAATTAAGTTCACTGCATATTAATATGAATACTTGTTTTTTTTAATATTTCATATCTGGTTATGTTAAATGAAACATTTTCTGTACTATTTTCAAATATTTGTTATATTTTAATGATTACTTTTAATTGTAGTTACGACATTGACGAAACATTCTAATTAAAATGTTAAGTGAACAGTCAAGTGACCTTATTAAGTAGAAATTCATATTGCAATGTCGAGTTATTAAATTTCAGTTACAAAACTAAGTGGAGATGCGAGTTATAATATTAATGAAAAATTCTAATTACAATGTTAAGTGAACAGTCAAGTAACATTATTAAGTAGAAATAAAAACTGTAATATCAAATGATAGTTCAAGTTATAATATAAAGAACAAATTTAAGTTACAAAATTGAATGAAAATTTACCTTCAATATTAAGTGAAAATATCTCTGGAATGAAAATGAGAAGTGTATATAATGTTTTCAGGACACCTTTTAAATATTGTCAGTATAATGTCACGAATCTGCCGCGACGACGTGTGTCAGTTCTCACGTATTACAGTTCATTAACTGCTAATAAGCTCGTTAAAACGATAAACAGTATGTACACCTTCCGTTACGCGTCGAGAAATCAGCCTGATGGCTGTTCTGTCCTCCGAGTTAATTACAAAGTCCGCATACTCGCGAGCCTGCTCGTAGTTATTTATTCCTCAATGTGTCCCAGCCATATTAATCACTTTCTTATGTGTTAGAGAAACGAAAGCTTTGACTACTTCGTCCCGTGACTTCGTTACGACCTTTATCGTTTCTTTGTCCCGTCGTCGACTCTAATAAATGAGATTTTCGTTCCTCTTGTCCGTTCCTCATTCACTTTGACGGGAAAGTACAGTGTGTTTCCCTGTTCATTCTGTTGATTTCCTGCTTCCCTATCCCTTATTGGATAACGAACGTAAAATGTTTGTCAGACAAAAATCTCGACAATTTAACCGCTGATATGTAAGAGGGAAAGTGTAAAGTAATCAGTAGTATTTGTTTTTTAGAGATAGAAATGTATCGTTTTTCATGTGTAACAGAGATAAAATGGATTTTTCAATGAATATTCTTCCATATTACAGAAAAATAGTTCTTGTTACTTTTATATGAGAGCTCGAAAATTCGTTTGACTTTAATTAAGATAATTCACCAAGAATAAAAAAAAAATCAATTCATTTGTGAAAGGATTTATCTACTTCAAATTAAAGTTAAAATAATATCAATTTCTTCACCACTTTCCGTCAAATTTAAACCTTTGAAATTAGCATTTAGAAAATACTGCTTTCAGTCCTTTTCTCCTAAAACCGTACACAAATTTTTCATAGAGTTCATGTGCGTAATTGAATTAAATTTGTCAAGGGTAAATACATAAAGGGAATTTCATCGAATTTTATCTGAATCTTTTTAATAGAGAATATCGAAAGGGGTCGATTACTGTTCTTTAAACTATATGATTCCATTTAAGAAAACATATGTCATCTTCATATGACCTCTGTCTGAATATCTACAAAAACACTGGTTGCACCGGATTATGTCCACCTTAAAACCACACACTTCTTTTTCACATACTCTAACTATAGTTTCCCAGTAGTTAGCATGTTCTTTAATACCCGGCCACCCCGTATATAAATTCGAAATCGCCCAAATTGCAACTCGCGATTCCCTCAAAAAAATTCCTCGCAATTTTCCTACAAAAGACGATAAAACTCCAAATTCCGATAACACGCTCAATCTGGCACCACTGCTTGGATACCCTATCGCCCACAAAAGGGTTTCATCCTCTTCCAAATTTTCCCCACGTGTACGACACCTCGGCCCCAAGACTACACGAACGATTCGTCGGCCCCCGGAAGAAGGCTTAAAAAAAGACAAACACCCCGACACGTCTCCTGTAGTAACCTTGACAGACAGCCTAGGTGAAGAGCGGAAGGAATGTTCGACGGCTCGTGACCGCCGGAAGGCGGCGAGTCGACGATACATTTCCGGTCGCGCGGGCGGGCCAGGCCACTTCGAGCAAGTTTGCCCCTTGATCGCGGACAATGCTGTGGGCGAGGGACCCGCTTGTTACACGCTGCCTGCCCACGAAGGATATGAGAACGCAGTGGCGGCAACGGAGGGGGCCCTCGTGTTGCGTTACGCACACCCCATCGCTGGCGACTCGGCCCAGGTATTCGTGACACGCACCGTCGATGACATGAGCCCGCGACGGGCGAACCCGTCCCGCTGGGGACGAATTATGATTCTCCATAGGCGCGTTTATGCGCCGGAATCGATGACGAGCCTTGGGTCTCTGTATGCCGCCCCCCCTCCCGACCATTTGCTGGTTGTACGTGTCGAAATGCTTTATGTGCGTCAGTGGTTCTTACGATCTGTGACCGAAACGCGGACCGTTTGCTCGATGAACGCGACGGAATCGCAACAATGGAGTTTGGAGGAGGAGATTTTGGATAGGAGTGTGACGAACATTCAATCACTTCATGATCGGAGAGTTTTGTTTCTTTAACACTAGACCTACCGATGATAAACGCATACAGTGGGTGTAAAAAGTATTCGTACACCCTTTAAAACGGAACAACTCTTTTAAAATTGGTCCAAATGACTTGAGTTTTTTTGTGAAGTTAGAGACATTAATTTCCTAAATGATGTAAATAAAAATTTGAAAAAGTTGCAATTGGTCCGAATCGCGAAGAAAATATTAAAGGTCGTGTTCTACAACTTTTTAATCTGAGACTATAATGAAAATTTAATAAATACATATCGAAGATTTATGTTAGTTATGTACATACTGAAACTTTCATTGAAACCGCATCATTTAGTAAATTAATGTCTCTAACTTCACAAAAAAACTCAAGTCATTTGGACCAATTTTAAAAGAGTTGTTCCGTTTTAAAGGATGTACGAATACTTTTTACACTCACTGTATTTGCTTCGATCGGTGGATAAACGTGAAAAACTTTTGAAAATTTAGAAATTTGGAAATTGACTAATTTCTTCACTTTCAGATTGTAATAAAAGATGCAAAAGATCTGAGAAAATGTATTATCAAAACGTTTTAATCTTCGTTGTTAGTGTGTTGACAATTTGGCTTGCTTGGTAGTTCTAGTGTTAATTGACACTGGATCTACGAGCATTGAATGTATGCTAACTTAAATTGTGTAACATATTAATTCGTGTACTATACAGGGTGGCCCAAAATAGCGTCGGCTCCTGGAAATGAAAGGTTTCTGGGATAATTTCAAACAAGTTCTTCCTTAGGAAAAATGTTATCCGAGGCTTCGTTAACGAGATATTAACGAAAAACTCCGACCAATCAGAGTGCGAGTCTGCCGGCCAACCTGCCGCGGTAGCGTTGGCTACGCGCTGCGATTGGTAGCCAATGTTACCGCGGCAGCTTGGCCGGCAGACTCGCGCTCTGATTGGTCGGGGTTTTTTGTTAATATCTCGGTAACAAAGCCTCGTATAACATTTTCGTTAAGGAACAACTTGTTTCAAATCATCTCACGAGTCTTCCATTTCCGGGTCCTCCAACATTTTTGTTACACCTTGTATAATGCAATGTAGCTTAATACACTGTAATATAAAGTGTATAAGAAATTAGAGTGATAAATGGTTTCTTTGTTCGTATCATTCTTAATGCGCTCATATATACCTATTGATTATTATATGCAATATTAACATCCAATGTATCAAAGTCAGTTCATATTTTAATGAGAACAATATAAAACAAGTACTCCAATATAGGTGCACGGATTTATCAACACAATCAATATGACTTCAATACATTTATTCTTTTAGACGTTAAAAAATTGGGTTTAAGATCCAAATTAATACTAGGACATTAAATTCGATAAAAAATATTTATCCAATATATTTACTGTTATACTTATATAAAAGTCTTATATTAATATTCCATCTCGTTTATGTCTACAATTTTTTTGTTGGAATTTCTATATACATATATTTCTGTTTCCTGTATATGTAAAAGAAAATTATTTTACTCAGGGGTTAATTCCACATATTCCGGAAACAGAAATAACGTTGTTCTCACGCTCGACTTTGACCCCGTAAAGTAACAGTCGCGGGGATAGAACCACTGAAGCAGAGAAACGAGTTATCCCATTGGCTTCGAAATAGCCGGAAATAGGATTCGGAATAAATTACGCTCGGTTACACGAGTGGTTCCTCGAACCATATGAAGCATGTGATATTTAACCCCCTTGGCCGCTCTATCAGAACAGTTTAATCCTGTAAAAAGGATCGAACACCGTCGTACGTTAAATCATTCTGCCCATTCAGCTTAATCAAATATGAGTTATTCGTTTGCTCGGATTACAGAGGAAATAATATCGTTAGCATTGAACGAGACGATTAACTTATGCAAAACGTCGTTAGAACTTCGAACCTGTCGTCATTAATTTTCTATTGGTGCTTACCGATTTTATGCAGCAGATTATTTTATTCTGCACTTAATTTCCCAAACGACTGTCTACTTAGTAGACAGAGGAAATTTTGCATGATTTTCTGAAAAGAACACAAGGATCAGTTAAGTATTAAATGTACCAATTAGTGAATCTATTATTTGTTATAAAATTTTATGTTTTCTCGAAGGAAACTGAAATTAGGCCACTTTAAGAATATTTGTTACACGTCCACAACATCCTACGTCATTTTGACTGAATAAGAAATTGGAAAGGTATTGTAAATTTTAATTGTACTACATCGTTACTGTAATCATAGTCTGATTGGTACATCTAATATTATGACTATTGTTTGTCCTTAGTGAAAAATTAATTTTGTTCTTGGAAATTACACATTCATGAAGCAAAAATATGAGATCAATTTTGACAATTAATTGAGGGCATTATTCGGTGTACCAATAAGAAATCCGATATTTTCATTAATTATTCGATAAAATATTTTTACTAAAAATATCTCCTAGATTTTCTGCAGAGTGAACCTGTAGCAGAGTATTAGAAACTCATTATGACCACTAATTGACCACTAATATTTCCACAGGTGTGAATAGAGATTTCATAAAAAGAAATAGTAAATTATTTACAATGCACCTACCATAAAGTTTTAATGTAATTGGGTTCACTATAATGTAATGAAATTAAGAACTAATGTGTATTTGAAAATCTAACGATTTAATGTATTCGTAATACATTTAATATTGTACTTATTTCTTGGATTAAATATTTAGTAGAGAGTTTCTTTATGCATTTTGCATAAAATATAATGTATTTTTTTTGTCGAGATGAATGCATATGGCATGAAAGAAGAGACTTTCCACGAATTTTGTAACATATTGATTTTCGAATCTCCAAATGATTGCTCTAAATCTTTCATAATATATTACGCAACCAGAATACTAAAATTTAAGCTACTTCTGTCATAATAAATTTCATTAACACTCGAAACGTTATATGTAGTTATAAATTTTGTTTGCGTCGAGCGCATTCATGATACGCATTCATAAATTAGCATACAGCTAACTCTATTAAGTGCCGTCTATTGCTGGTGCAGTGCGTTATTGACATATAATCAATGAGCTGCAATGACGTCCTTACATACCTACACACGTTCGTGCACAAATTGAAAATGGCTACTCTTACTATGGGAGACTGTGAAAATCTTTTGATTCTGATCAGGCAATGATTTTATCCGTTATCAGCAGACTGCTGATATTTATGTAAATTCAAACATTATGACTTCATTCTCGAGGAAGAGTGTATAAGAAAAGTTGACCCACTTTATTGAGAATCATTAAATTAAAAATGAAGTGGCGATCTTATAAAATATCATTAAGGTCTTATTTCAACGCTTTTTGTAATCTGTAATAAAATTCATAGTGTACCTAATGATAAATAGAATGTAAATTTTATGCAGTAAGATTCGTTAAAATAAAAACTTCAATCGTAATTGGTAATGTTTCTGCTTAATTTGTAACTTAATTATCGGTACTATATCAGAAAGCGATTACACGGAATTGAGTTTTGTGGATTTCTCGTGTCGTGATGTTCGTAAAAATTTGTCACCTGCTTATGATAATTTGTAAATAATTTAATTTCTTCTTCATACTACATATAGACGTTAACACTAACAACAACTGAATGTGAAGGAAACAAATGATTTTCCAGAAAATATCTGCTCAATCAAAGCTTTCTTCAAACGAGATATTATCTGATACATCCCAGTCTTGTTAAAATTCGTGTTTTTAGAGTGTATGAATTCTTAAAAATTTGTAACTACCGATTCTGAATTAGGGAACGGTTTATCTCTTAGAAGGAGCTCCCAATGACACAAAAAGTGATATTTTGTTGGGGAAACATCTGGTAAATGTTCTGACTAATACAATTAAAACAATTATAATAAGAATTCAATAACCCGACAGAGTTACAGAAGTATAATAAATTATTATTAATAACGTTACAACTTCTGGCTAGCACAACAAACAATATAGATTATTTGATTATATTTGATTTTAACCCTAAAATTTCAATAAATCCGTTTCAACGATACATGATTCCTATCTTCATATCGTTTCCAAGAAGAATATATAGCGGAACCCCCAAAGTCATACAAGAGAAATAAAACAGCGTTAGCACAGAATCGTTCAAAGAGACACACATGTAACTGTTTTTACAGGCTCGTCAAATTTCACGGACGACCGGGCCCGGATGGAATCCAAACATCGAAGGGGAGCAGTGTTTTAAAATTTCATTCACATAAACCATCCATATTCATGCGTGCGTCGATAGTAAAATTTCCCTTCCGCGAAACTAAGCAGGAACGCGAGTTCACGTCAGCCATTAAATTTCCTCGACGTCGCGATAGATCGCCGTTTAAACCCGAAGGGGTAGGGGGTGGGGGTGGGAGGGAACGAAAGAAACATCGAGTGATTTAATTTGAGAACGTTCTCCGTTTAAATACGATTTGAAATTCACGATTCTTATCCGGAATCGTTCCAATCGAGCCGGGTGTCAGTATCGATAATACCAGACGTCGTCGTCCATCTTCCTTCGAAGGAGACTTTACTCCTCTTCCCCAACCCCCCATTTCCTGTCTCTATATGTAACTTCTTTCCTCTGAATTTTCATTCCTAAAGTCTTATTTTTTCTTCCATTTTATTCCCCGCTCCTCTGTCACATAAAGATTCACCACTTTTCCTGGCCTTATACCTTTCCCATCTCTTCACCGTGCTTCCCTTTATCACGTAGCTTCTCTTCCGCGCTTCTACTTCCGGTTTGTTTGTTCGTCGCCATAAATTTCTTTCGCTCTTCATTACTTTGTTCCTTCGTCTTTTGGCGGTGCTTTTCAGTTCGATTTCCGTGATATGACCAATTTTTTTGTCTTCTTATGATCCTCGTCGAACCGTCTTGAATTTCTTTTTTTATGAAGTTCTTAGTTCCTTTTGGCCTAGTTTTATTTGGGTTTGAGTTATAGCACTGTATGCGTTCCTTGTCCCTCTGCAGTCGTTTATTTTATATTTTGGAAGAATGTTTCTAGTAAAGTTATTAGTTTTAATATAAAGAGTAAGGTGAATTGTTTACAGTTCCTCAATATTAAATTGGAGACAATGTTTTTATGTAATATACCAATACCGTAAAATCTTATCTAACAATACTCTTAAGTCTTACTTGGCAATAGATAGTCTTTTCACATTCCTACCTCTTCTTTCCCAACGAATCCCTCTCTACCATCCCTCGGTTCGTTTTTCCTTAACAAACTATACCTTCTCCTCCATCAATACTTCTCATGTTACATACTCTACTTTCTTTCCGCACGCCCACCTATTTTTCCCACTCAATTCCTCTCTACTAATCGTTAATTTGTTTTTTCTTAACAAACTACAATATCACCCACATAGCCTTATCTACTTTCTTTTCACATTCCTACCTCTTCTTTCCCAACAAATTCCTCCTACCATCCCCCGGTTTGTTTTTCCTTAACAAACTATACCTTCTCTGTCCCTCTACAACACACTTGTCCCATCCATTCCACTTCCTTACACCTACTTTTCCAACCAACCATCTTCCTCATTATCCCTCAATCCTCTTTCACTTCACCTTTCCCTCTCCAACATTCAACTCGAATTTTTATCCCCTTCCATCCTTCTGTCACGGTTAAAATCTTCTCTTCTCCTTCTTCTCCTCGCCCTGTTCCTTCTTCTTGCCTCGTCAAATCCCCACCTCCCCCATCTCGTTCCCATGTTCCGCACCTCACCGTCAAACTCATTCTCTCCCTCTCTCCCTTTCTCTCTAGCCAAGAGACGCGTCCCTCGAGGGGAGTGCCAGGAAGCGGCGCTATTAGCCAGCGTAACTCTAGCCCCGTCCGTCCAAGGATAATTGCGCGGGCTAATGGTTCCTTTTTTCCTGTCCGACCCCGGACCTTCGGCTAGGTAAAAAGACGTCTTCCGACCTAGGAATTTAAACACCCGCCCCTAGGGAGCACCGCCGCGATATCCTTTCCCTTAGACTGTACTAAAGGGGAGAGGGCTTCTTCCTTTGCGTACGATTTCAGAATTCGGAAACAGCGACCCGCGTTTCCGGTGCCTCCGCGGTTAGTTTCCTTTTAAGGGGTCATTCTCGATCAGAAATGTTCAAAAAATCGATTTTTCACTTTCTACATTTTCTTTAAGTATTTTGTCGAAGTTTGCTTATGTCTGTGGACTGTTATTTGGATCTTTGCCATTGAACTCTAGGAGTACCTTAAAGCAGAAGGGAAAAATTTAGATGAAGAACATTATAGGAAATCAGTAAGTAGAATGACCAGAATTTGTTTAGAACGAAACGAAAAAACATTCGGAACGATTTTTGAACACTCTAAATGCCTGCAAAAATCTGACGTCAATTTTTTGAACCCTCTATTCCTTGCAATCTACACTTCTTCAAACCTTTATAAGTTTGTCAATTTTTTAAACTTCAACGAAACATTGACGAATTCATTGTGTTGATCTTCCAAGGTCATTGAAAATCATTTATTACCGTTTACACCTTACAAAGGTACTACGTAAGTAATGATGTTTACGACTGAATCGACGGAACACTCTGGTAAAAGAAATCTTTGAGGCGTTCAATAAAGGTGAGTTTTGAATTGTAATAAACTACCTTGAGTGACCTTCCTTATCGCTCTACCAGAAACAATGAGAGAGTGAGGAATCTTAACATCGGTTAAGTAATCAGCAGACTACGGATTATAGGATGCATTTATATTATATACGACTATGTGATAAATAGTTATAGATATGTGATAAATAGTTATAAATAGTTATAGATAATATAACTACGAAATGTGATAAATAGTTAAACTAACATCAGGTTTAATAAATTTTCTATGTTATTCGTATCATAATAAAATCCTGAAGAAATGGAAGAAAGTTGACTCTTCACATCCATCTTTATAAATCACATCGAAAAATGTTATTTTGCATAAAGTTCCGCAGTAATCAGCGAAGTAATAATCAATATTCAAAAGCGAAGACGTATACATAAAATTCCGTTTTGAAGAATATTGCCATGCCTGAGAGAACTAAACAGTTTGTAAACGAAAATTTTGCGTTTATTGGTCTTGTAGAAATTAGAGAAGATTGCAATGGCAATGCATCCCCAGATATTATTTATAAAATACTTCGTTCTTTCTTAAACACATTCCCCTTCTCTTTATATTGCGAGCATTATTAGATAAAATTTTGTATCGAAAGCTAGTATAATGTCTACAGTAAGTATAATGACAATTCTGGTATGGCTCTAAATGACCTGTTATCGGCACGTAGCGTCACTCTGTTTTCGGTCGATCGTTCGAAGGTTAAAGCAGATATTAATTGCAGAAATTCTAGATCACTAGCTTGGCTAATATAAGTTGGGTCAGAATGATTTTATTAATTATACAGCTAGGCAATTAATGTTTCCAGTACTGTAGGTTTATAGAGTTTCTGCTTTATCAGGTAATGTTGGTAACAGCGATGAACATATTGTTTAAATTAGTTGGTTAAAATATATTATTATTTGATAGAGTTAGCATTACTACTAGAAATACTGAGCCCGTAAAAATGATGAATTTTAGGTTCCTTATTATAATTATAATTATTATTATTACATTTAATTGCACTGACCAATTATGATCAGGCTGATATTAAAATGATGAGAAAGAAACACGTTAGTAGCATTAATTCATACGTTCAAATGAATAATAAATGACACAGGATAATTTTACTCTATGTCCAACAAATCAACGTTAAATGTCTTTTGGACAACATTACGTGTGTATACACGTATGAAAATATTAAACACAATTTGAAAAACTCACTGTTTTCCAGCAGCGGCTACTAAAAATGCCCGTTTCTTTCTTCTGCACACTTGTTAACACTTGAATAAAATGTCACTGAGTTACATGGTCTATTACTCAGTTCCATATGTTCACGGTTGAATATAACATAAAAAAATGATTGGAAAAATGTATAAGAAAAATCAGCAATTAAGAACACGCAGAAAATGAACTAAAGTAAATTTAAAAGCAATTTACTGCAATAGTTAATTATAAAGGTAATTAATAATTATTTTACACTTCCAAATTATAATTATTTTAATTTAAATATTTACTTATAGAAACTTTTAGACTGGACTTATTATGGTAGAATAATGAAAAATAATTATAAGAATGAAAATAACGGAAGGCGAACGAATTTTCGTAGCACTCTCTTCGAACCGATTGCCCGACGATGTGTAATGCGTGGATGTTCGCGAGAAACTGACTCTCAAAGACATTATTCTCGAAGCAGGTAAACTTTCAGGAAATCTTTGACCCCTCGTGTTTACAGTTTTCGGGGTGGGTCATGATGGCATTTAGTTATAAATCTTTTCGAAATATGCTGCGTAGTCTTCAATTATTACAATATAACGATTTTTATAAAATCTTATAATCTGAGAATTGACAGTTTATAATTAAATTAAGGAAAATTAGTCCATCATTATTTAGGAAACTTCTTGTTTCTACTCACTAAAAACTCTATACAAAAGAATCTGTTTAATTGTAAAATACCTCGAAATAGAATTATTTGCACTAAAAGATACAAAATTTTTGTAACAATTTCATTCTGAGGAACAGGTATAGTTTTGTAGGGGTGAATTTTTTATTTTTGGACAGAATATTGATGATTTAGAGTTTCTAAAGAAAGTAAAAGCTTTAAAAACTGTTCATTCTGAAATAAATAGTATCCTCCATAAATATATTAGTCAATTAATAGTACTTATTTTTTAGAAAGAACTGAATGTAAAAGACAAAATAAATAATTGTTCTACTCTCATTTATGACAAGAAATATTCACCACTGTATGAAAACACTTCCACTGATTTTCTATAATTTTTTCACCATTTTTCTTCGATAAAAGTTGAATTTGTTGTGGATGGACTGAAAGGATAGCACAATACTGATGTTATTGACGATATGCATAAATCTATCGTACCTTTAACGTAACATACAAATACCGATTTCGTCAAGAAATAATAGCATTACCAATTGGTAGCACTAAACACATCTCCCGATTACGTCACGTCGTAATTTGTCACGGTATTAACCGGCTGGAATAGCCGGAAACTTTTCTAAATATAACACGACACGATCCACGCGATCTACCCGGCTCTCATATTGAGTAATTACCTCGAACCTGGATAAGGCACGCCTGTAAATAATTAATTCGGCCGCGTGATCGTGAATGAACTTTAATTAAAATAAAATGCAACCAGAGCGACGCCGGGAAATTTCGACGGCATTATGGCAAGTCGTGGTGGATGGGGGCTGTACGCTCGCCGGCACGTTATCGTTTTCACCCGAAACACTTGGCAAATAATTATCCATTTTTGTAGCCGTGCCCGCGCGGCCCAGGTTAAAATACGATCGCGGGACGCGTGGTAAAATTTAAATGGAAACGCTTACGCCTTTCCCGTGTACCTGCAATTTCAATTATTAACGAGCAACCGTTCGTTGCCCGCGAGAGAGGGCATGCTTTACTGCAGCCAGTGAACGGAAAATTCGGTTGTGTCTTCTCTGGCGACTGGGGAACAACCGTATTACCCGTGGAAACGGCCTTATAAAGGTTGATAGCTTTGGATACGATCGTTCGTAGCTCACGAACGTTATTTCGTAGTGATATATAGGAACACCCATTGTCTGACCGTCTGCGGAATATCATAACAGTGACATCCCGTGTGAATAAAATCTGAGCATAACACTGTTCCAAAGCGATTTAATCTTCGATAAGGAACATTTCTTATATTTATTTGTTTAGTAGGTATATGTAAATCTGATAGGCATTTTTCCAAAGAAAACCTTATTGAAATTGAATAAGAACTGCAGCATCTGCTACTGGAAACAGTTCCATCGGTTTTCTATCATTTTTTTACCATTCTTCATTGGGAAACGTTGAATTTGTTGTGGATGGACTGAAAGGATAGTACGGCACTGATATAATTCAACGATTTTTTGCTACGGTTAAAATCACCGTACGAAGTTGTTGGAGCTTAACCCTTCGTGACCCCCTTGGGTTTTTTATGGCACAAGCGAAATTTGACGCTTAAATGACCCCGAAACAAGGTGATTATTAGTTAAAAAATTTTTCAACATTCAATTTTGAAAACTATTGGATCATGCAGTAGAGACCCTGGTAGGTATTCCTGAATTTTTTCAGATTTTTCGAAAACCTACAAGATAAAAAAAATAGGCCTGGACATAACAGACCCAGGGTAAAATTGATAATGTATTCATTATATATAGAATTGGTGATTGTGTTTATCATTCACCTTGTGACACATTAGGTACTCTTTCTGACGTTCTGTATATTACAAACGCAATTTGGTTACCATATTTGACGTGTATCAAAAATAGCCGGCCACAGGCATCAGTCTTTGCATAAATCTTCCAGTCAACAATGTGTTAATGTAACTTCGATAATATTCCTAATTGAAAAGGTGATCCTCACCAAACATTTGTCAATTATATCATATCCTTTATTAACACATTTCTCCCGCCATTAAAAATTTCATCAAAAAAATCCGAAGATAAATCTAGAAGCTCCAACACTCACAATTCATCAAGAGAAGATCCCAAGGTGTTACGCCCATTTTTTTATGCGCCTTTGCAAAATGATAGAATTTGGAATACTGAAATTAATGATACACTCTTTTGAGGGCAGATGGTCAATAGTTTACGAGGTATTTAACCCTTTAACGTCCAGACCTTTAAATTGTTATTTCAAAACAATAAGATTGATACACATGTTTTATCTAGTTACTTTGAAGTCGAGAATAACGATAATAAACCTACCCATCCCTTTTAAATTATTTTTGAAGGGAATATTTGAATTTCTCAACCGAAAATGTTGACATCTACTTCACATCAGTGAAAATATAGATCCTTGCTGATAAAAGTTAAATTTTAATCGGCGACAGAATTGTCGCACTTTTAAAATGAGTATCGCACAGGTGCAACACTGAGAGCAGGGTTTGAGACGGTTCCAAAAATAACTTTGAAACTGTTATATAAAGGTTCCGATTGAAACAGTCCTGAAGAACCTTTATTCTCAATAACTGTTATGAATAATCTAAAATTCAGACTGTTTTTATAATCAGAATGTTTTAATATCAGTTTCGGTTAAGGTTCTTATACCCGCTTCCACATTAGTTCTGTAACTGTTATTTTTAGGTTCTATACAAGTTCCAGAACGATTATAAAATCGATTCTCGTAGCGATTGTGTAGAATTTTGTTAAGCATTCAAAAATTTGTATTAACGGACACTTTTCATATAACCAAATAATTGTATGTACACAAATGTGTACATATATATTTAAATAGATACTTATTCATAATAATTTTTAAAAATTGTACTAATGCATAGTAATCGATAGCTGATAAATACATAGCTTCTATAACTGTTTTAAATCATATATATAATCTAAAAAATAACAGTTATATAACTGATATGAGAACTGATACAAGCACCTTAACTGAAACTGATGGAGTCTGAAATTTAGCTTCTCCATAACAATTATTCAGAATAAATGTTCTTCATAACTGTTTCGAGGACCCAAATCGATATCATAACAGTTTTCAACCCCCGACTGACAGTTAAAGGGTTATCGTTAAAGTTACAGTTCAGCCATATCTTCTCAAAACGTGGCTTACTTTACCACCCATTGTCAATCCCAACGCAGGATCTCAGCATCGTACCCATACCTAATGCTTCCATGACGCTTTCAAAGCAGGTCGCGCTCGGTGGACACCGGTCGTATCTCAAACTGACAGTAAAATTTCGAATTGCCCCGCCGGAAGATTATCCCGCGGTTAGTTGTACGATTATGATTAGTTGGATTCATAGATTCGCCGGTCCGTGGGGGTATAACAGTGGACGGCAATCTGTATGGTAATACGGCTACCGGTTTTGGGCGGGCTCCTGGACATCGTCCCGTGTACCAATGGAACTCCAATCAGAGCCTTCCCATAATCCAGGGATCTTTGGTCACGAGACCGTCGAGTACGATAATCCACAGGGTACCCACGGTGATATTTCTTATTTGTTTGTCACAGTAATGCGTGGCCGTTTATGGCCCCACGGTTTCGTCTTTTCATGGGTGTTAGCGCAATACATAATGGACATCGGTATGGATTTACTGGATCCAAGTTGCTGGATAATAATTAGTCGTGGACCTGAGGGTGGGATTTCCTATAAGCGTCAAACGGGTGGCGTTTGCATTTGGAGGAATTGAGTTTTACACTGCGCTGCATAATTATATGTCAGTCAAAAATTTCCAATTCTCGTACGATGTCATTGACAAGGGAAGGACCCGAACTGTACTACTTTCGATTTTATCGATCTTTTGCAAGATGATGGAATACATGTCTCTAATAATGTGAACTATTAACCGCAGTTATTTGATAGTTCCGAAAATATAATTAATTAAAGTTACATTCAATGATACAATCAATTAAATAAAGTTAATTGGGCACAAGCCATAGTCGATTGTAGAAATGTCCGAGTGAAACAACAGTTGGTGGAAAATCTCGTGTTTCCTCCGCACCGTCAAGAGTAGAGGAGACATTTTACGCGGCCCAGGGAGATAAGTGAAACGGCCCCGTACAAAAAACCGCGACAAACCTCGAACAACTACTGCCGGAATAAACAGCAAGCCCCATTACGATTTCACGAGAGAGCTTTCTGCTCGTGACAGGGGCACGGTTACTGGGTGACATTACAAGTTACAAGGCAGGCCGGATCCGCAGGTGCCGAGTGTGACATTAGAAGGACAACGGGAACAGAAAAGAAAAGGCGATCAAATATTAAATTGGCAATGTCTGCTCGGCTGCACCCTTCGTGACGACGACACGGTCGCGTTGTCGAGGGGTCGGCCATAACCCTCGGACATAACCGAGGAAATCACTTGGAAAATCCTCGATGAATTCACAATGAACTCGTGGTTGGTACAACACGTTCATCCGTCACAACGCCCTCGAGGATTTCTGTTCCCGCGACCGCTACGCGCTCTTTCCATCCCCAATCTCCGCCGCCTTCTTTCATTTTACCCACACCGCTTTTAATTTTTCTAATGCGAACCCTCTTATGTGCACACTATCGTGACCGTGCGGTCTATTTTTTCCTTTTATCAACCGGATTTTTCACTTGCGTCCCTGGGACATCAATTTTGTAAACTAATTTAATAAAGCTTGCTTACTCTATCTTATTTCATTAATATTGATTAATTGCTGCAGCATCTGATAGCTGAAACAGGGGACCTTATTTTTGTTGTTATTTTTTTTAGTAAACATTGGAGTCCTCGGGAATTAAATGAAAGGATACCTCAATGCTGATTGAAATGCAACGGTCTTTACTTTTGCACACGCTTACTAGCGTCTTCATTACGAAACATTACTAATTGTACAGTAATTATGGCTTCAAGTTGTGGTCTTGTATATTGTGTGTGAAATATTTGCCTTATTTATTACTTCTCTATTTTATTTTTTAGGGGCGTGTGTAACAGTGGAAAGAATTTTTTCTCGAAGTTATTTATTTACGCGATTTTAAAGTCATCGGTATTTTTTAATACGGAACCTTGTGTCTTTTTTTCAATATTCTTATAGAACATGACAAAATAAATTCAACGGCTATAACAACCATAATACTCCGATCACTTAATCTCAAGATATTTGGACCTGAAGATAATTCAAATTTCCTAAAGGTTCACAGATTCATACCCAAACGTAAAATGGTTGATCATTACATCTTCAAATGAAAATATCTCGAGATTAAAAAAGCAGGATGGTATGGTTATAACTGTCGTTGAATTTGTTTCTTCATGCTCTATAAAGATTGTGAAAAGAAAATAGAGGGTTCGACTAAAAAAAATACCGATGACCTGGAAATCTCGTAAAAAAATGATCTTGAGAAAACATCTTTTCACCGTTTCCTGTGCCCATTAAATTCCGGCAACTTTATGCTGTGAAATTTTTTCATACAACAATAGATAAGGAAGATATTTCGGCGATCCCATTTAGCTAGTCTACCCAGTATATTTCAATTATAATATTGTGCATTTGATATTTTTTAAATGTTGCAAATGTGCTGAGAGAAGGGTAGAAATTACATACATATTAGCATAGTTAATCATTCTAATGAAAGGATTTGTATGATTATTCTTGTATACGTTAAATATAGATATACGGATCTTGTATACGTTTGGTTTAAGTAATTTTATTTTCTCTAATAGAAGCACTCTTGTGTGTACACTTTCGAGATCTTGTGGTCCTCTTTCATTTCATCAATCGAATTTTCTACTTGCATCCCTGGTATCAATTTTATGGATTACTTTAATGAAGCTTCTTTCCTTTATGTTATTTCGTTATTTGCTCAAATGCTTTTTCATTTGATTGGAAAAATAAATGGTCAATCAATATTCAAAGCGGCTGTGTTAATTAAATTACAGTATAGCGATGGAAAAAAATATTGTTGCAGTTACTCTTGTAAATATTAATTTAAAGTTCTTTTAAGATCTAATGGTTTTCAGTAAATATAGCTTAAAGGCTATCAGAATATAGTAGACTGTATTTGTAACATGACGCAAGAAATATAGTAGTACAGAGTGCAGAAAAATTACGGAGTACAACAGAGAAACAGACGATTCTGCTTGTAAATCAAATCGGGAATGTACAATATAATTTTTGACTTTGAAAATTAAAACAAAATTTATTTTCGTATGTCTAAGTAGGGTAATTAGCTTGTTACTGATGGTACAACCAGCAAGGGTAAGATTATTTATGATTAATAAGAGTGAAAAATAAGTTAAAAGTTTAGAATAAAATTGGTAGATTCTTTCCAAGAGAAATGTTTTCAAGAATATGTCGAATACACGTGCAATTAATTAGAACCTGCTTAACGTATGTGTTCATTATTTACTACCTCTACTTTTTGTAAAACATTCTTTTTCACCTAAATTTAATTACAGTTCTCCTCTCACTTAAAAGATTTTATATTGTAAAATTTATATTATTAAATCTAGTTATGGGTTATTTCGATTACGTTAGTATTCTAGAAAACATAATTCTTGCTGAATAGTATCATATCTTCTGATTAGAATTTTTTATACAGCTTCCCTTCACGCATATACCAACGAAAAATCAGATAACCGAACGATTTTTTTATGCGCATCGTTTCCCAATACCTGCGAAAGCATCGCAATATTGGAATTGCAGCTACTTTCCTGATCGAAATTCGTTCCCTTTCCACGGCTTGACAATACGCAAAAATTCACACTCCGATGATCGTTTATTTCGTATTGTGTTCCACCTTATAGAAGAACGAAAAAAGCAATCTGAAGACAAAAGTATAGTTTTCGGTATTATCGAATGCTCCATTTATTTTGTGCAGATTATAATTTCACATTGATCGTCCTTATGGCGTGATCAATATTCTGGAAGTTGGTATTAGGTGTACTAATAAATAATTCACTATTAAAAATATAGGCTCCGTCAATAACATTTGCTGTCGTTCTCTGACCTCAAAAAATTACAGAATAATCGGCGCGTGTCACTTTGGGAACATCCCTTGTAAGTCCTGAAGTAAAAGTGCTAGCCCACATTTCGGCCACCTCCTCTAATAATGCCAACGATTTATAAATTTTCAATTTACATTTGTTCAATGCAACACGGTTCATCGATTCCGCTAGCAGTCATGATAAAATCGTCGAGCGTTCGTTTATAAATTTCTCGCTTTTCAGGAATCCTTATTTCAGGCTCGTAATCTATTCAGGATTCTATTCGTCCCGCCGTTCTCCGCCGTGAAACCGTTCTTTCTCCAGCGTTCTCCATTCTACCTGCTCCCTTTTCCCTTTTCACTTTTCCACCACCCACCCCCCGCCCCCCTCTGGAACGACGTCGTTAATCACCGGCTATTTTAATACGATTTCCCCTCGTGCCCAGCCCTGATCGAACGCATTATTTTTAGTGGGCGATCATGTGCCACCGATTCCGGGTGCACCGTTAAAATGCATAACGTCGATCGGTAATAAGAAAATCCATTCTCGAGATGGAAGCGTGACGGCGCGGGAAATCGAGCGTAATTCTTCGGTAATACGGCTGTGACGAAGTGCACACGATGGACCTACGAAAATCAGGAGTAGCACTTGTTTTCGAAAGTTTATTAAATCAGCTTTTATTAAAATTATATTTTTATATGCGTGAAATACGATAGTCTACGTAAATAAAGTGCTTAAAAGCATTTAATTTCATCTTTTCGTTGTTATATTTTTAAAGATTTTCATTATACAGTAAGTCCTTGATGAGTGCTCGAGGGTTCCTCGGCACTGAACATTAAATATTTCGTAAACTAATGGCCATATATGGCCGAAACAAATATCATTGTTTTCAGAATTCTAAAATCTATCACTGCGCTAAATCTCATTAAAAAGTCAGCGTTACACTTAGGAATCTCTCCTTGTCAGTGCCAAGGAGTTTTCGAACACAAATCGAGGATTTAGTGTAGTATTTTTCTTACATGCTAGAATAAATACATGACCGAATATATCATATTTATTTTCGTTGATAGAGAAGGAAACGATAAGTATTGAACTACTTGTGCATTGTTCGCCTGAATTTAACCAGAGCTCAGACTTCAAGTTCTACTTATACAAAGTGCTTCCGAAAGTTATGTACAAACGGGTATAAAATTATTCTGCGTGACAAAATAAGTCGACAATATAAAATTATATTTTTTCATTTGAGACTTCGTTTCTGAGAAAATTGAGTTTGAACATTAATCTGAAACACGTGTATCATCATGATAGTAAGTAGAAACTGAATGCAATGATCAGACGCACTAGCCAAGTCCTATTCAATTTCACGCCTATCCAGCTGATTTTCAAATTTAATTTCGACGAAAACGCAGCCTCAAATGAAAACATGTTATTCAATATTTTGTTTTATGTTTTTAAAAGGAATCACGTGATGTACACTTGTACATAACTTTCGGAGGCACATTGTGTTCTTTCTTAGAGAAACATCTAAATTAATTTGACACCGGTGGTTTATACTATATGTATACAAGGCGTCTCGTCTAAAATTACCTTCCTGATTTACATCACTATTATTATACCTAGCGAAAACTTTTCAGATAAAACCTGAATGGCTACAAGGGGGTACATTCTAATGTTTGTAACTTTTTATAGTTTGTTTTTCTTTAACGGAATCATACGTTTTCTAATTCATCAGTCGATGCAACTTAACGTCTTCTATAAAAAGATATTAACTAATGTATGTAGAAAATTATTAGTTTAGGAGATAGTTTAGAATTGTTTGGGATTGTCGACAAGAAGTGAAAGGTGATTGAAAAGTCAATGTATATGGATAATAGATTCAAACATGGAAGCACGAAAAAACAATTCTCGTTTTGTGTATACTAAGCTATATCGACTGACAAAGGACAGCTATGGATTTTGATAGAATTTGATGAAACGTGAATAGTATTCGACACATATTCTTGTATTGGTAACTGTCCATGTTGAAAGTGTGAGAAGAACCCACAAACTTGGGAATGGAGAATCTATTTGTTTGATAATTTCTCGTAAATTATTAGATACATACATATAAACCAAATTTAATTAGAGAATTTAATTACAAGAAAAGTATAAGAAATCTGTATTCATAGCTAATTACAAAACTCCTAATATGAAATATGTTTGTTATAAATATGAAAATAAGATTCCTTTCCAATATAATAAAATGAAAGTGTGAAAGTTAATTGTAGACTTCAATTGAAATAAATGATTAAGCCGTCATTAGCCACAATTATATATGAAGTTTTAAATATGTATGAAAAAAACGTTTCAAACAAAAGTTGAATGGTACAATAATCGCTACAAACTTGCGCTAACAAAATTTTTAAAAAAATTTGTTAAAATGTTTTTTAAGAAAAAATGCTTTATTCTAAATTTTGATAATGAAAGTTCATAACGCTTATTGTACCATTAAACTATAGTTTGAAACATTTTTTTCTATTTCTTGTACTTTAAGAGTTATACACGCCAAACTAGGAGTGCCTATTTGACTTTCACTATAGCTTTCACACCCTTAACACTCGAGGCCAGCAGCTTTCCAAAAGTCAGTCCTCAGGAGCCAACGTTTTTGTAATTTGTAATATGAATCCACGATCATTACACACACAACATGTCATTGGTTCTTTCACCTGGGGACAGCATTGCACACCTGTCGTATGATTGGCCTCGGATGGGTTAAGGGGTGATTGGGCATCAGTGAAACATACCGTTAGGCCAAATTCACTCTAGTGGTGACGATACCGTTAGATCACATCAAATCAGGCAGCAATCTGTATCACTCACAGGTAATCGAATGAGACAGACATGGTCTAAATTCAAACTGATCGTGATCTGACGATACCTTTGACTGCTAGTGTTGGCCTTATACTTATCCCGAATCACTCTATAATCCCACAAAGTTTCATTCCAATCCACGAGTCAGCGTTCGCGGTGTTCCCTTGTCAGAAGTCAAAACTATACAGGCGTCCAATGACCGACTGTAAAAATCAATTGTGTAATTACCACTAGGTTTACGGGCATTGCTTATACACCTATCTCTACGGGCACGCGTCAACGACACCGCACATTTTCTTTAACCCTCCGAGCACGGAAACATGGTCACCGGTCCCTATGTCATTTCTGACCCCACACCGATATTCTACTACTACACAGTGACGGCGAGGCTCGAGCTGGAGGTCCTTACCGACACTGTCCTAACACAGTGCCAGTAGTGTTGTTAAAATGAGCCTCGAGTCTTGAGCTTTAACAGCTCGAGTCGCGGTTCAAACCCTAAAGGCTCGAACCCTCAAGGTTCGAAGCTTGAGTCGTGAAAGCTCGAGTCTTTAACGCTCGAGCCTTTAAGCTTGAAGGCTCGAGTCGTATAAATTGTATGTAGTGAAGTAATGTACAGACCTTGAATTTTCGAAGCCTTGAAACTTAACCTAAAAATTTTCAGTTTTTAACTCTAATATTACACGAATCTCAAGCTTTTAAAGATTCAAGGGGGAATAATCCAAAAACGTCCAGAAAAGCGTGGTTTTTATAAATTAGTTCTGCAACACCCAAACCTCATTAAACTATTATTAATAGGGTGATCAAATATATATTTTGGACAATACGTTAAATTTTCTTTTATTACAAAATACCTATGTATACTTGAGCAAGATATACGAGTCATAGGATGTTACGCGTCGAACAAAATAATTTCTCAATTTGTTCACGGTTCATTGATCAAAGTTGGGACATTTTTTTCGTTATTCACGTGATATTCGACTTAATATTCTGGTAGAATATTTTCGAAAAATTATACTTTGAAAGTATATATAAAAAACTTAATTTTTGCCAATCGTCACTGTGTTATTCCACATTAAGTCTGAAGCTTTAAGGTTCAACCCTCTAGAACCCTTAAGTGTTAAATAATGGAATTTACACTAAATCTATAATATTATACTTTATACAGTTTTTAAAAAATACAGCGATGACTGCAAACACATGAGAGATTGATACCAAGAAAGGGAAATGAAAAATGAAACAAAATAACCATTGAATAGTAGACGAAATGAAACATTGCTAAAAATTTGTCTGTAATGTTCAAAATATAGTATTATCTGATCGACTGGAAACATACTCTTACGCCGTGGGAGTCATAAATGACCGGCAGCAAGATTAATGTACCACGCATGATAAGTTTGCACAATACATATAATCATATTGTATAATATATTATTATATATTTCTAATGGGCAATCACTCTTTGGCGCTGAAGACAAAACCAGTAGAAACACGCTCAGCAGTGAACGTGTTAAACATAAAAGCCTCGAGCTTCGAGGCTCGAGCCCCGACTACTCAAAGCCTTGAAACTCGAGCCTCGAGCCTCGACGACTCGAGTCTTGGAGCTCGAGCCTTGAGCCTCGAGCCTTGAGCCTCGAGCTTCATATGATTGTAGCCTTAAAGGCTCAGTCTTTAAGGCTAAGCTTTGTAGCTTCAAAGACTCGAGCTTTATACAACACTAAGTGCCAGTATGGCTCGAGCTCGAGGCCCTCACCGATATTACTACGCAGTGGCGGTTGCTCGAGCTAGAGCTCGAGCCACCGTCACTATGTATACAATGTAATAATTAACTGGTTCCACATTACATTTGGATTTTCGTGGTTCTTATTACACTAACTAGAATAAAAATCTCTTGAATTATTTAACAAATTATATTTATTAGTCAATACTTCTGCAGCGTCTTGGCCCGGTCGTTCGCATGTAAACAAACATCGGTCGCCATGCGATTTACTCGACAGCTCCGTCACTGCGTGCGTGTCGCTCTCTAGACCGCGTGTCCCCACTCCTGACTCTGTCACTGTGTGCGTGTCGCTCTCGCGATCGCGTGACCCAGGGACCGTACTCGGTGGGTTAAGAAACAACTTATTGTATTTAATATTCAATTTATGATCGCGTCAAATTGACGCGTATCTGTAGAGATATTTATACCACATAGAGAATTTCGATATTAGAAGGCATTCGAAATGCGTCAAAATGACGCGTCCCGTTTAACTTATTGTTGAAACTCCACTTCCCTATCATTTTACGTTTCCCAGGGCAAGGAAGCAACGAAGAAGTGTCAATAATGCAAGAATTAATAGACACACGAATTAGCGAGGGACTGGGGCGCGATTATAGGATCGTAGAAGAGAATATAATTCAACGACAGTGTGAGAACGAGGGAACGGTAAGCGTTGACCGGGGGAGGGATTAATTTAAATATTGACATGACCCTGTAGCCGGCCACGCTCGACGGAGCGTCGCTAAATGGTCGTTCAATTTGCGCGTCGCCCTTCGTCTCAAGGCATCGGCATAAATCTACACCGTAAAACATCTCCTAACCGGCCCCCGACGTCCCCGTGGCCCGCTACGTTATGCTCCGATGGAGAGCACTCTTTCAGAAAGGGGAGGGACCCGGCCATCGAGGAAGGTTATATAAGTTCCCACGACGGGTTTTCGGCCGTTTCGCAGCCTCTCGTCGTTCCGCGAATCGTTGAACGAATATACGTCAATGGAGGCCGAGATTGCCGCTACGTGCGAGGAAATTTCAAGCAGACCAGGGATAGAGGGCCACGAGGATTGTGCTATTGAACGGTCTGATGTTGTTTTAATATCCTGTCGGGATCAGGTTATGGCAGGAAAATTGGAGGGGCTGATCAGTTTGGTTTCCAGAAGATTCTACCGGTTGTTCTGTCAAATCAGATCGGTGACTGAATACAGAAATTGTTTACGGTTTTACTTTTACAGTAATGTCTTCTTTCACTTTTAGCTACCTAATCCGAGTCATTGGTGCATACTTTCAGCATCCAATTTTCTATTTATTATTGCCTCCCGTTTTCCATTTGTGGTATCGTGGTCTCCCTTTTTTGTTAATTATCCTATGGAGAATTAGAAGAAAATTGGTGGGGCAGATCAGTTTGGTTTCCTGATGAATCTACACCTTGTTCTCACAAATCGAATCATAAACTTGATAGAAAAATGTTTTACGGTTTTACTTTTACAGTACTGTCTTCTTTCATATTTAGCTAACTAACCCAAGTCATTGGTACCCTTTTTTGTTAATTATCCTATGGAGAATTAGAAGAAAATTGGTGGAGCAGATCAGTTTGGTTTCCTGATGAATCTACACCTTGTTCTCACAAATCGAATCATAAACTTGATAGAGAAATGTTTTACGGTTTTACTTTGACACTAATGTCTTCTTTCGCACTATAGCTACCTAACCCAAATCATTGGAACACTTTTGCCTAATTGTTCTGGATACGATTAGAAGAAAATTGGAGGGGCAGATCCGTTTGGTTTCCTGAAGAATGTACACGTTGATTTTACAAATTGCACTTTCAATCACAGAGTAAGTAAATGTAGAAATGTTTTAGGGTTTTACTTTTACACAATAATATCCCCTTTCACAATGCAGATACTACACTGAAATTATTCGAATCCTTCTTCTCATAGTGCTGTTGTCCTTCGAATGTTGGTTTAATATCCTCTCGAGATGAGGTTGTAGGAATTGAATTGGAGGGGCAGATCAGTTTTCATACCCTGAAGAATAAATATGCGAGGTGTTTTTTTTTATTCAGAGACTGATTACAGAAATGATTTAGGGGTTCACTATTACACTAATGCCCCCATTCTCACTGTAGATAGCTAATGGAAATTATTTGTATTGTTTTTTTTAAGTCTCTAATTCACACTCTAATGTTGGTTTAATGTATTGTCGAGATTATATTAGGAAAATTGGAGGGATAGATTAGTTTGGGCTCTTGAACTTGTTCATCCAAATTGCATTTCCAGTAAAAAACTGAATACAGAAATGTTTAGAAGGTGTTCATATTAAACTAGTATTCCTTTCGACATTATTGCTACTTAACCTCTTGCATACCATTCCCCTCTATACTATTTTCATTATTACATATATTCCCATTTATTTCTCTTCCTACCAATGTCATTTCATACATTTTCATCGTCTGCTGCAACTTCTTCACATTCATTCCTCGATTATACTTTTTTCCTAAT
>NW_015374106.1:832450-891119 GCF_001272555.1 Dufourea novaeangliae | reverse complement strand
TGCATACTTTCAGCATCCAATTTTCTATTTATTATTGCCTCCCGTTTTCCATTTGTGGTATCGTGGTCTCCCTTTCCTCAATTTTTTTCATCATCTCTTCTATTTCCTTTTGCCAGTCCCTCACACTCTTTTCGTCTTTCACTCGATATTACACCTTTTCCGGTGCATTTTCTTTCCTATTCGATTTTATTCTTCGATCGTACTTCGGAATCCTCTTTCTCCGACCACCCAGCATTTCCCCGATTTCCTTTCACTTTCACCGAATTCCGTCCTTTCCCAACGTCTCTCGGTAGTCGATTCAATCCTCGCGGGATCATCTTTTCGCCCTCATTCCGAGACGCCTGGCTCTCTCCTCGTGGCTTAATTTTGCGAGAGGTACACGCCTCCGCGCGACCGACCCTTAGGCACCCCGTCTTTGGTCTTATTGAGGGTAACCCCGACCTACCGTCTTACGGGGGAACCGAGTTATAGGAATAACCACTTCTGGATCCACCGAGAATTTCCTCGTGACACCAGAACTTCCAATACCTGGCCGTTTTGTACAAACTCTTTCTTTTGCCGTGAATTTTTAGTCATAAACGATGAAATTATTCGAGTAATTTCATTATTTTTCGATTGACGTATGTATTGTCCCGAATCCAGAAATCTCGTTCTGAATCATGTGTATTATTTATTTATTATTATTTACAACACAGTATTTTACGTCCACTCGAATAATATCGGCATTTTTCAACAGGACATGTTCAGTTTCCGTGGCTGAGTTCGGTGGGCACATAACTAAAAACTCTAAAATGATCAGAAAATGAAAAAACATGCATAGAAATTCGAAAATGAGTTGAAAACTCGAAGGTGCGTTGGATAGTTGATAATTCCTTGAAAATGATGAGAACACTAAAAAATGTGTTACAAATTCCAAAATGTACTGAAAACTGGAAAATGAGCTGAAAACATGAAAATGCCCCGAAAATTTAAAAATGGTCAAACCACTCAATATGAACTAAAAATTCAAATTTCTCTTAATAACTCAAATACAAAGCGCTCACTGCTGAAACTCTGTGAATATGCTGAAAACTAAAATATCCTGATCATCCTGTGAAACTTTCAAAAATTTCCATTGAACTGAACGACATTATGTTAATTTATCGTCAGTCCAACGTCACCCAAAAGAGCAGAGTTCGCCTCTACTTCAATTTTCCAGTACCTATTTGTTTTTTCTTTTTCAAAAATAGAACAATCCATACCAACTGTCAGGAAATCGGGATCAGGGTTTCCGTGCGCTCCACTTTATCTTTGTCCCCGGAACAAAACGATCGGTCGCTTCGAACTGCTCGTCCCCGTGGTAATTCCATATGGGCACGCGCAACTTCTGCCAATCGAGTTTCCGTTCGACTCTCGAATCGAATTACGTCCCGGCGCGATCGGTAGTTTTTCCACTCGCGCATTTATTTAAAGGGCAGCGCGTGTCCGCTCCAGACAAATTCCGCGCACGAGGCAAGAAACCGAGGAGAAATATGGCCCCGGTCGAGAACATTAATTTGTTTATTACGTCGCGTACGAACGTTTCGTTAAAACAGCGGTGCTCGGTGCTAGCCGAGTTTCTTTTACGGTTCTCGAATAGAGGAACCTACCCTTCTAAACTTTTAAGAGACATTGAGCAAACCGTTCGTAGGCAAGAGTGACTAACTCGAGTTTCTGAATTTTTTTTTAGAAAATTTAGTGCCAAAGCACTATAACTGGTGCATACGTTTTTGCGAAGTTAATCACTTTCGCAATTGAACGGTTCAAATGTTTGAGGAATGAAGGAAATTTCGTCTAGAATATTTGGGTACTGTAAGTTGGGATAGCTTTGACTCAGTCAGGGGTAACTTTGTCAAAATGTTAGAAAGTTGTCATTTTCGACTTTGCAGCTCTTTTACAGGTATTTTTACGTGAATCACTTTTCACCTAAATATCAATTTAATTTAACGAAAATGATCAGTTTCTGCCTTGAGATAAAATTACCCTTACTTACAGTGTTTATTTAAATTTTGAAATACTAACAACATGAACGAATAATTTCGCGAATCTCCGTTTTTTACTTTCGTCAATACTAATCATTTTTCTGAAGTAAACTTTCTTCGAAGGTCCAAACTGGATACTGAATCTAGGAGTATTTATTTAAGAATTGGATTAACATTGGTTGCTATACAGTGAATTTCATTAATTTTTTTTTCACTATCTTCGTGGAGAATGGGAAAAGTGAAAAAAAATCTTAAAATTGTAGAAATTTTTGACAATACTAATAAAACTTTTCGTTTCACGTTGAACAAAAACAGAGACGGAATATCTTTTGTGCTGTTTTAAGAATTACTGGGAAGGATCAATGTGTAAATAGTGATACAGGGCTATAAATTACAATAGAACCTCACTTATGTAAACACTTTTTATACAAATATCACTTTAATTCGGTTATAAGAACAGTTCAATGAATCAGAATTCAATTGATCATTTTATGAATGAATAATTCAGAACAAATTATTTTGTATTAATCTTCATTTTCGAGGAAATCAAATTTGTAATTTAATCTACTTAAATGTGTCTGATCACTACTAATTGTTGCTACTTGTAAGAAACAGTAATCAGCAGTTGTCTTCCATCAAATTTTCTATCATATGGATCCATATAATCATTGTAAAGAAAGAACTATTACCATATTTTATCCATATTAACGTAAGTAAAAATATCCAATAATTGAATAACACTATAGCCAATTTATATTCAATCCGTATATTTAACGAGTCGTCACATTCGATTTTCTTTGAAATTGAACCTGGTACGCAAATTTATTTATTCCACATTTTCTTTTATATTTATGCACATGTGTATAACTGTCGATGGTTTTTCCATCCTGGGAATGAACACTGTACATTTATTCGTGAAGCTTCAAGTTGCTTTGTACGCTGAGTAATCCTTATAATCAAAGTTCTACGATAATAAAGTTATATTTCATTTTCTTCTTTTCTTTACGTCAAATCGACTACTACAAACATAATTAATGACAAAGTTCGGTATGTATTATAATTTTTCAAGGTAATTAGTTTTAAAGTAAAGTTTCGTGTCGTATAGAAAATTAATTCGGTACAAAATAAAAACTGTGTCAGTGTTCATGTAATATTTTCGTCTTTCTTATTCGAATCTTCTGCACTCAAACAGACGATGATTGATTGGTACATGTTTGTGACAATAGTTGCAATAAGATGGTTCTGTTTTTTCTATTTAAGTGTTCGAGTCCAATTTTAGAGTGACCTATTTTTAATCAGGCTATTATTGTTTCTATTTCCACTGCTGTGCGATATTGGTTGATAAAAATCCTTTACTGCGTTATGAATTCTGGTTCTTTTAGTTGTCCATTCTTCTCTTATAGCGATTATTACAGTGACTCGAAAGTTTGTTCACGGAATGTTGCCACGTGTACTTCACCGAATTATGTACCAAAATGTGTTTATCATTCCAAAATTAAGAAACAATTATCACAAAACTATGATAAAAATAATAATAAAGAGAATGTGCAAATGGAAATTGCATGAAAGTTTTTATACGTAATTGTTATATCAAAAGTATGTGAACAAATTTGTGAGTCACTCTATGTGATTGATGAGGTCCAAGCAGAACTTCCCTTACTTGACCTATTTATGAGAAGATGTATTAGGACCATGTTGTCGCAAACAAAAGATTTCATCGATACACTTGCATGAAACGACTAAGTGAAATGGAAATAGGTGTGTGCGTGTTGTTAAGCAAACAGTGCTCCCACGTTCCCGCTGCCCCCAGGACATAAACGCGATTAGCTTAATACCGTCGACTACATGATAAGTTGAGGCGCAGGAAATTAGAAGATAACTTACTAAAACTGCTTTCCGATCGATTCTTGCCAGCCCGGGGCCATTTGTGACGAAGCAGTTTCGTTCGAAAAAGGGACCCCTATTACGTGTCATTTCATTCGCAATAGCTCTGAGAAACTTCTATCGAAACGAGTGATTGTAAAGCATCACGAAACTCAAATGTTCCATTTTCTGGAGATTTTATTTGTAAAAACATTCCAATGCCGATTCTCGAAGTCGTTTGTAGAATAAAAGGTAAGAATAAAAGTAGAAATAAACGTAGAATAAAAGGTAAAGAGAATGTGATTTAATAAATCGTAAGCATGTGATCTTCTCACTTGACAGAACTAGATCTCATGCCGCAAAAATAGCCGTGCAAAAAATTCACACAATGTAAGATGTCACCGCGTCTAACGTATCCCCGAAACCTTTTTCTGGCAGATTTGTGATTTATTCCGGGATTTGAAGAACTTTTTGAGAGATCAATAGTTCAGAAATGATGAAGATTTAGAAAGTCAATTTCAGGAATCGCATTCATCAAACAGCAACCAGTTCTACAATAATATAGTGGTTTTATTTTGTTATTGCTGAGCATGTGTGTAGACATATATGTAACTATAAACATTTTGATTAAACAAAATTAAATTATATGGTCACTTATGAAAAATTATTTCGTCATTTAAAACATTGGTTTCATATGCATCAACGCAATAAAGTATAATTTTATTTTGTAGGCCACTTTATATTAGCTTGCCAATAGCCATTCTTGAAAATTATAGACACATAATATACTTGGAATAAATAATTAGCAGACTTACATCTGAGGTTTTCAATCTGATATTTAAGCAGTTTAACAATAAGGGAATAGTTTCTTGAAACACAAATCTACTGACAAGGGAATTTTGGTAACTCGGAAGTTCCGATTTTTTTTAAACTTTGTAAGTTTGTGAAGGTACCTCAATAGAAGTATCAGGTAATGTTTCTTGTTACTTTCTGGTTCTTCGGGGTGAATACACCCCTTAAAAGTTGATGTATGTTTTCTTATTTTCCTGAATATATTGACAATTATAGTAAATATTAAAAAATGATCGCACTGAAAATTTCCTGGCGTCTTGTGCTCTATAAAATTCTCTAATGAAATTGTTGAAAATTTGTTTATTTATGCATTCATTTATTTACACCACAACTTTTTAACAATTCATTAAAGAGTGTGATAGGAGCCATTCAATTTACATTACAACAATTTTTTTATAGCTACTATAATCTTCAACAGATACAGGAAAATATGGAATCTCATATTAACGTACACTAGAACTACTACAGTAGTCAAACTGACTGGTTCGTAAATTCTTATAAAAATTATTAAAATGTTGTAACAGTGTATTCTTTAAGATTCTTTACAACTTTATTTCCGATATATGAAGTTCCATAAGACAGTAAATCCTCGATGACTGTTCGGAGGTTCCTCAGCAGTGGACATTAAATATTTCATAAACTAATGGTCATATGCGGCTCCAACAAATACCACTTGCTTCAAAATTCCAAGCTCTATTCCTACGCTGAACCTCATTGAAAAATCGATGGTACACCTGGGGACCTCTGCTTATCAGTACCGGGGAGCCTTCGAACACTCATCGCGAATTTACTGTATACCGATTTACATATTTGCAATAAGTCCCTTTTACCAACGTGATAGAAACAGAAACACTTACATCTCCAGTAATTCTACTGTTAAGGAATAGTTTCACCTTGGAGAACCAAAAAGTAACACGAAAAATTGCCTGATGCTTCTATCGAGATCGCATAAAAGCCTCCGAAGCTTCAAAAAATTGTGAATTTTCAAATTACCGAAGTTCCGCTGTGGTTAGACTAGTGTCCAAACAACTATTTATTTAGAACAATTGCTCAAATATCAGGACGAAAGCCTCAGATACCATTTCTTATAACAATCGATTATATCCATCCCCTTCAAACCGACCAGCCTCACTCGAGTCCCATCAACCCCATCAAACATCCCCAAACCATTGCTGGACAGCTCGCCTAATTAAACCAACGCCAAAACTGGTAACCAAAAATTGACTGCCCTTACACTTCCAATCATCAGTAGGAAATAAAGATCGGTCGACTCGATCATCGATCCCGTCAGTGTGACGAGGTCGCTGACAAAATCGATTTTTGGGAACCATCACCGCCACCTCCTCAGCTACGTGGAACTTGTACAGACTATTTTAGCCAGCTGCGTTCGATTCAGTGTTGTACCGCGTCTATTGATCGAAGCTCAGAGAAGCATAGAGTTACAGGCCACTGGCGTCGGCCCTCACCGCCCTCCCCCTCCTCATGCCCCCTCCTACTCCACCCGCTCAGTCATTCTGTCATTCTCTCTCGCAGCAAGCGCACCCCCCTACCTCTTTCATCCTCTTCTTCTCGGCCTACTCTGCTCTATCTCTCTATTCGTTTCTCTGTTTCCGTGGCCACGTTGCATCTTTCCCATCCTTCTCTCTCTCTCATTCCACCATCCCCTCTCACCGTCTGTACGCTGGAAGGGCTGCACTATCCGAATTCCATTTCCGTCCAATTACAATTCATCCCCGTTTCAAAGCAGCAGTCACGCCGCGTTCATCTCTCGCGCCCGCGGCCCGCCAAAAGCAATAATTTCTTTTCTTCACCACCCATCTCCCCCCCCCCCACCCCCCCCCCCCAACCCCCGTCAACCCTCCATCGCGACTGGCTGATCATCGAACTCTGCCATTTTTCGTCCTCTTCGATTCGATGACGAATGCTCGCCCGACGTTCTCCTAGGAAAAAAACGGGGTTGGAGAACGAGGAAACGTTTTATCACCGCCGCTAATGGGAACGTATCGATTCGAGGAGCTAATCGAGGGTCGGCTCCTTGGGTCCTCCCTCCTTTCTACTCCACCCCGTTTCACCAACCCCTCTCTTGTCGATTATTGTTGACTCCTTTTTGCGAGGATCGACGATAATGTCCCCCTTTGAGACGGGAAATCCGGGGTTTAAATGTCTCGGGCTGAGTGAAAAGGCTCTGGGCCTCGCATTGTAGTAGCGTTATGGATCGTTTTAACTCTTTCTTCGTCGGGAGTTGATGAATTGGTTATCGAGAACGGTTTAATGCCGGCTCGGGTTAATTGGTTTTAGTCCGGCTGGGGGTGGATCGAGTGCTGCGGTTTTTAATGTACAGCGCGTTGGCGGTGAAAACGGGGACGGGTTGATTCTTGGTGCAAATTGTAGGGTGTAGCTCTGAAAAGTCCACTCTCGGAATTTCATAAAACTTGGTAAAATCATCCTAAATACTCCTAAAAAAACATATGTACAAGTTTTCTGGTGCAGGTGAAAATTGAGTTCACACTGAAATAATAAATATATTTTTGTATACTAAACACATGAAGTACCGTAGGACCTAGAAAGAACCACTTACAGATGAAGTAGTGACGAACAACGTCACATGGTACTAAAAGAGTTTTCTCTAAAACTGTTCCAAACCAATTATTGTGTAGCTGATTCAACCACAGAATGCCATATAAAACACAATTTTATGTGTTTTTATCATAATATTAATATATCTGTTATGACGAGGAATAATTAATTTTCAATTGTGCCAAAATACCTTCTACATCTGTACATTTGTGACTATTTGGGGCGATTTTGTCAAGTCTCAGGAAAATCTGAGGGTGAATCTTCTCGGAAGTGCAGCCTAAAGGTGAATCGATGAGGAGGAATGGAATGCTTTCGTACGAGGCTCTATTTTCGAGAGAAGTGAATTTGAAAAGTTTTCATACACTCCTGCTCATAAGTATTAGGACACTTGTCGAATATGCAGTAAATGGTTACACAGCATTACAAACTTGTTAGAAATCTGAAATCAATATCTGGACCCCAGAACTAGAGTGTATCAATTTATAATTTTCAAACTTTAGAGGAGAGAAAATCAAAGATGCAAGGATAACTTTGGAACTGTCAGGTCAGAATTCAGCGATAAAAATCGCTACCTTCGAACTATTGAATGGACTTAAAACAAGTCTCGATATGTAGAAATCGTGAACATTGCATTAAGTCCCCTATGTGATGAATTTCACATTGTTTGGTTCGGAACAAAATATGGACTTAATATCATTTTTACATTATTACATTATTACACGATTTTACATTATACAACGAAATAATTTTTACCATCGAAAAGAGCGAAAAATTTTAAACGAAAAACATGTAAAATGTTATTTTTAAAAAAAATTGGATTTAATACACTCTGGTTGTGGGGTCCAGATATTGCTTAGGGGATATTCACACTAGAACTACCGAAGATGAACGTGTTTCTATTTCGATCAGGTTGGTAAAAGATGAAGTAACGAACTTTTTCACTTGTACAGGGTCTAAATTTTAATGGCTAAACTTTCTCAGTATATTTTAATCAGTTTAAATAGGAAAAGAATGTTATATAAATATAGGTTTAAAAATTTATGAAAAAGGCATGATATTACGAAATACGAAAGGAACAGCTTTTACTGTGATACAATGTAGGAATACATCAATAATTTTCATAATTACTCTGTTTATGCGAGCTATGTTTATTATCTGTGGTTGAAATTCGGTTCCCTTACCCTATACTCTTTGTTCATACAGACCAGGTATTCTAATATTTATCAAGGTTTGTGTAGGTAGTTGGTTGTAACTCGATTAACGTGTCTATTCATTGCTCACCACATCTACTTACTATACTCATAAAAGCGTGCGGTTTGGACAGATTTCTATATTGCAACAGGAACATATGGAAATGATCGAATAATTAACGTTACGTTGAAAGTGATTTTGTGCGAGATAATTGCTTCAATAATAACATTTCAATTTTTGTGCAAATTACCAAACGTCGTTGCGTATTCAATCTACAGGCAATGGATATTTGTCTTCTCTCAATACGAAAATATTGAAATTTCCTGCAAATTGATCCTCAGATTTCAGTTACTCGGAACACCGGCAGTCTATTGATATTTGATTTGTACACAGTTGAATTTTTCGTATTTTATTGAACGATCACCTTTCGGACAAACGATGTGCACGATGTTTGCACATGCTGATGCTCTTTGAACCGAATTTGAATTGTGGTCGCCATGCGTGTACAAAATGATCACCCAAAACAAAACAATTCATCGATTGAGTATAAATGTAAATGAAATTATCCTCCTGATTATTAATTTTGCTTTAACGTTCCAGTGATTATTGAGATTTTTTACCAATCTAGAGTGAATACAAATTTTATCATATATATACAAAATATTTTAAAGCTGTTTTAAATACGTTTGTATTATGCTGTCTCCTGAAGATTTTTGCAACTTATACATAAAGATCCACAGTCTATCAATTGAAATTTGGAAATACATTGTACTATTATCATAGAATTCCATGGTTTCCAAAGTGTACATTTTCCAGAAACGAAACATTGTTTTTCCATTCTCAAGTTATTCGAATTTTTCGAGTTGTTTTTACATCATAACGCAATAATAATAAGAATATATATTTATTTCGGGTTCACAGCCCAAAAATGGACTTGGTTTACAATTTTTACAATTTAGTTCCATACACATACTTCCTTACCTTTCTACCGATAATCCTATTCCTAAACCTATACCTCTTTTTATTTTTATCCTATGTCTATACAATATCACGTGCCTATCTTTGACTTATTATTCCTTCTTCATGCTTTTACGCTTATTTTCTATAGATCTCAACCAGTTTATCACTACCTCTCTTATCCTACCTTTTACTATTTCCTCCTCTCTTAACTCCTTATCCCGTATTTTGTAATTTTGTAGCAGTCTTCCAAGAGGAATACCCAAAAGACTGGAGAAAGTCTGTGATATTCACCATCACAACGCAGTATATCGATACGTTAGAAAAAAAATTATAAAAGACATTTTTAGCCACGGTTACGTCACGAGAACACGGTTACCAGCATCTAACAATAAACCTTCACTTGAAACGAAGAAGAAGCCTCGACCGATCTCCCCCCTTCTTTCACGATCTCCGCCGGTTTCTGTTTGCGCCAATTTATCGACGATACATCGTCGGCAAGGGGGCCAATCATCCAATTAAGTGCCCACACGCCTCTGCTCTCGCGTCTTTACTGAAAAAAAAGTAACTTGTTGATTGGCCGCCCACGCGTACTCTACTTGTACACGGATGCATTACCGATAATCCCCGCCGACGTATATTATTGACGATGAGGCATCGGTCGTCTCGCCGGTCCTCTCCCATTGAATTATTGCCACCCGTGAAGGCCGATGGTGCACGTCGCAGAAAAAAAAGAGAAAAAGAAACAGCTCGTAATTGCATTCTAATGCATTCGGCCCAAAGAGGATCGCGAAATTGCTCGAAAATTGAGAGTCGTTAAACGAGCACACGGCCGGTCGAGTCGAGCAAACACGAACGAAAAGTCGCCCCCGTCCTTCGTGCAACAGGATAATCCCTATATAATTCGTTCGTCATCGTCGATTCGTTTCCTGAATCACTCGCGGATTACCAACGACTACGGTAAAAACATGTTTTATCGTGGCAAACAACTATTACGCGTGTCTTTTTTTTTTTTTAAGATATTCACTTAGGTATAGGCATAGACGTATAATACCTAGACCGCGGATTTGGCCGATAGGCCGTCAAATATTAGAAAAAGATAGCGATGCTTTGGGTCAGCATTCTGCCTTAGTCTGACATTCAATCCCTTTCATTCTCTCTACTCCACTATTTTCCCGGCAACGAAAACTTTTCTATCGTATCCATAGATATAGAAATACAGAGTGTCCCAAACTAACTTCGACTCCCGGAAATGAGAGTTTCCTGGGATGATTTGAAATAACTTTTTCCTTAACAAAAATGTTATTCGAGGCTTTGTTGACGAGATATTAACGAAATACACCGACCAATCAGAGCGCGTGTCTGCCAGCCGAGCTCCCACAGTAGCGTTGGCTACGTGTTGCGATTGGTAGCCTTTGATTGCACGGAGTTTTTCGTTAATATCTCGTTAACAAAGCCTCTGATAACATTTTTGCTAAGGAAAAACTTGTTCCAAATCACCTCACGGGAAACCCATTTCAGAGACCTACGACACTTTTGTTACATCCTGTATAATATAAATATAAATATAACACACCCATATACATATTATACTTCTCGAATTAGTTCATATTTTATTAATACAGGTTTAAAATCAGTATTGTATTCCATATTTTGCACTTCCTTTACTTGTATACTGTCATTTCTGTCTCTATGTGTGTCCATTGTGAAAGAACAGTTACTGTCGTACTCCCTTGTTTTTTTAATTTAGTAGATATTTAGAAGGTAGCGCAATCAATAGGAAATCTGATTCAATCATGTGGTGGAAGAACAACGGTGCTACAAGTTTTTCACGTCTTTGGACTACGGCGGTAAAATATTTATCTATTCCAGCAACCTATGTTCCAAGTGAACGATTATGTTTTAAAACTGGAATACAGCTGGGTAAAATTTGGAGAAAAACTATTTCAAATACTAATTCAGTTTAGCTAAATAAAATATTTGTATTTCGATAACCTAAAACAAAAAATAAAATGTTTTATGATAGTTGATTTTTTAAAGTTTATCTGCTGTATGTAGCTTTAAGTTCAAGTTATTAAAGACTGTTACTATACACTGTTAGAAAAATAAACAAATATTTCTTGAAGTTATTTTGTGGATTTTTTTATTCGATCATAATTCCAAATAAATATGCAAATTGAATTATATGAAACTATATGGTATAAATACCTTATTACTACATAACAAGAAATCGACATGAAAGTCAATTAACATTTAACAAGAAAAATCAACAAAAAAATTCAATTGTTAAAACATATTGTTTAAACAAATAATTTTTTTACAAAATCTTTTATATGATCAAATTCCCCATTCAAAAACGCATAATTTAAAATAAAAAGTTTTTGCTATACCCTCTAGTTTCCGAGACATTCCAAAGAATATGTTTTCAATCCCCAAGTTTGAGGAATGTTTTCACCCCTTCAATATAGACGATTGCAAATATAAAAAATGCGTGTCAAATATTTTTCTGCAAACTGTATCGCGCATAAAAGGCATCAAAATCGGCCTGTCTGGGTTCGATATGTTCCCTTGCAAGTCTCATTAAAAAGTCAGCGTTCCACCTGAGGACCTCTCTTTGTTAGATACACAGCTGCTCTTCAACTATGTTCCACTCGATAAAATTTCAGTCCGAGTGGCTTACAAGCTTGGACAAAGAATGGCGATTACTGATTATTTGACTGCGGATTTTTATGCAAAATCACAGTTTAAAAGGTTGTTCATAAAAACAAAAACAAAAGTAGGAATTGCTTTCTTCCTTTAAGTATCTTATTGAGCCCAAAAGAAAATAGAAAACTCGTTGCAATTGACGAAAATTTTGCCCTTACAGAATTTTACAGAGGCCTATAGAATATGAAAACATAAAATCCGCAATAATCAGTGATTATAATTATTGCCCTATCATGAATACGCTTAACCTAAGATCTCTGGAATCTCGTAAAACTTCTTTTAGTTTGTTGTTTCTATTTGAGCTAATCAACAGCATGGTTCACTATGCCTAGCTTCTTGATCTAATCAGCTTGTATGTACCTACAAGACCGCTGAGACGTGTGCAGCTCTATATGTTACAAATATATAACTAAAAATTCTCTGTCTCTGATCCTATTTATGGCATTTATGAAATACATACCGAATTCTTTCTGTAAAGACCTTGATTGTTTTATTGGTTCTACCCAGCCTTTCAAAAACCAAGTTCATAGTGTCTTCTAATTACCATTTTGCTTTTGTCTTTGTGATTACCATTTTGTTTTTCTCTTTCGTATTTTCCAGTTATATGTTTTATTTAGTTTTAATATTCGTCCGATTTATATTTTATATAAACAGGTTTACATTTATTTCTCTTGTATTCTAATGGGAATTAACCCGTAAATAAGTAAATAAATAAATAAAAAAAATTCTGCCCAACTCTGCTGTTACATAGTTACCCCGATGCGACCCTGATGGCGTTGATTAACGACGCAGCTTGTCCCTATCTTGTTCGAAATTATCATTGCTCGAGTGGTTGAGCAATCGACGCGAGGGCCACGGCGACGATTCCCACCTGATGCCGATACATATCCGTTTTTAGTTGGATTACGCTGACCGCATTACGGCCGTTTGCCCCGGTAATCCGGTACGCCCTTTGCCCAACGTTGATTGGGAATTTGCGAACGCTCGAATCGATAATAATTGATTCGAGATTACCAAACTGGTCGCGTTGCGACTCGGCGCGCCGTTCGTGATTGGGGAACAGATGCGCTCTACGATCGAGTACTCGGAAAAAAATGCTCGTCATTTCCCATTCGTTCGTTTTTTTTTTTTTTTTTTAGGAGATCGTCGAGCTATTCGGAACGATTTAATTGGAGACGTTAACGTACCGTTCTTCTTTTGGCGCAGGAAGTTATGGACTGGTTGCAGGATGCACGAATTCTCGGTCTGAAACATAGAAGAGGATGTTGGTTGAGTTCAAGTGGATTGAAATTTTACGGTGTGTTTAGTGGACTGCGCATGATTATGCAAATTCACGGGTTTAGATAGTAATTTGTGAAAATGGTAGTTGAGATGGAGTTAAGAGACAAATGATAGTTATACAGTAAACCCTCGATCAGTGTTCGAAGGCTTCTCGGCAGTAGCAAGGGGAAGTACACAGGTGTAATGCTGATTTTTTAATGAGATTTGGCACATTGATAGAACTTGGAATTCTGAAGCCAGTGATATTTGTTTCAGCCGCGTATAGCCAATAGTTTATAAAATATATAATGTTCAATGCCATGGAGCATTCGAACACTCATCGGGGATTTAGTGTATTCTGTACTAGATGTTTTAATAGTGTTTGTGATGACTAAGTTACAGATGTTTATGCAAATATAAATTTTCATTTGTTAACTGACAGTGGAATTCATCAGAAATTTATTTACCTTATTATGGGTTATCTCGAATTCTAAATAAAACGAATACTTCTTACACTTACAAAGGGTGCGTCCGAATGTTATGTTCAAGCGGGCATGAAATGATTCTACATGAAAAAATGAGAAGAAAATATGGAATAACATTTCTTTGTTAGATTTCGTTTTCGAGAAAATCGACTTTGAACATTAATCTGAAACGTGTGTATTCGTTATGATAGTGAGTAGAAACGGAATGCAATGAACAGACGCGATAGCCAAGTCCTATTCAATTGCAGGCGTATCCAGCAGATATTGAAATTTAATTTTCTCGAAAACGAAGCCTCGAATGAAAAAGTTTTCGTTGTGACTTGAATGCATTTGTAGCAGAAATACGTTTCTATATTTATTAAATTTCTAATTTTAATAGTTTACATCGAGTATATAAACTTCAGAAGAAATATATGATTTTTGTCAACATATAATTTCAACGCCTAAATTGACAAATATCATAAATCCAAAATGAACAAATATGGGTTTCTTGTAAAATTATGGTAATTTTTTACCGACAAGTACAATAAGACATATTTGAATAGGTAAAATGTTTTAAATAAGTCGATAAAATGAAATTTGTTTCGTTGATCAACTACGTAAACTATAGGAAGTATTTCCGAATTAGTTATATAATCTGAAAGAAGATAACTGTGCAGGATAATACAAATCGAAAATGTAAAATGAAGTTATTTCATATGAAGCTTCGTTTTTCAGTAAATTAATATTGAAACTTTAACGCGTACCACGTCCATTCAGTTTATGTGTCTGACCATTACTCGGTATTTCCACTTAGCTTCGTTTACAAATATCAACGATGTGGTTATGTTTGTTTTCCACAATAATTTATTATAAATTGTATTTCAGTAACAACTGAGTTCAATGGTGCACTGACAATAACAGAAGTATACAACAATAACAGTACGCAGTAATATTCAAATACGCGCGTATTCAATAAATTTTCAACTAAATTTCAGATTAAATTTATTCAAAAACAAAATTATATTTGAAAATGTCACACTAAATTTTTAAATAAAATAATCACTTTTTGAATTTTATTTACAATCCAATAACACTTTGTGTAATATAGAACGATATCACATAAAAGTATGAATTTGTTATGATGACGTAGCTTTCCCAATATGCGATTTACAAGAAAGCTAAAAGTGTTAAAAATTACATTACCTGGAATAAAAGGTTAATAATTATTTAAACATATTCTACTTATCTGATCTTAATTTCAGATAAACGACTGTTTATCACATTCGTTATAAATATTCCTTGTGTTCATTATTATGCTTCATGATTCAATAGTGGATTTTTGTACATTTATATTAGCTGCACCTAAGCATAAGACTCACTTAGAAACTCTGCTAAAGCTCAATCCAGGTATTAGTTCTGCATTAATTACTAACATCATTAATTAATGAAATAGAATTCTGGTTAATTCCTACTCCTAGACCCTCCCCAAATTTGTTCACATGAGAACAAGTAAGTTGAAACATTTTTTATAACATTCTCATTTAGTTATTTGTGTTGTCTTTAATTTTACCATGTTGCTACGATAAATTTTTCTGAATATTCAGAATTCATTTGTGGTTAAAGATACACGACAGTCATCCGTGAACAAATTGTGAATCGTTGTAAATGGTAATTAATTATGAAATAATTATTCATGAAAAATAGAAATGTGTTTATTTATCCTGTCTGAAGATATAGCATTTCTATAACTTTAACATGTAATTTTGAAGGGTGTACTGCTACACTTTTAAAACAATTTAACTGAACAAAAATTGCTAAGCTCCAATCGCAAAGGGGAAGATTTCAGTCTCTAAAATTCTTTATCATATCCAAAAAATACCGTATAATTTGGAATGATGTATCGCCAAATTTAAAAAAATTTTGCTAAACAAAAATTGTTGATCTCCTATTAGAATCCTTAACAATCTTGAAAATTAAAAAAGGATGTTAGACACTAAAGTTCCTTCGTAAGATCAACTCAAAAGCAAACTCGTTATAGCTCATCATTTCCTTATATTATCTGATCATGTCCAAAAATATAATTCTGAAGGGTGTGATATGTTTAAACAAATTTAGCTAAACAAAAATTGCTAAGCTCCTATTACAAATCTCAACAAATATTAAAATTAAAAACAAGATTTGTGTTCCTAAAGTTCCATTGTAACATGAACTGAAAAGCAAACTTATTGTAGCTCATCATTCCTGTATACTCTCTGATCATACCCCTGAGCCCGAGAATTAATTGCCCATCGAGGGGACACGTCGCGTCGCCATGAAAACGCGATCCGGCCTCGTGCGCCTCGCGACTAACATGTTTATTTCATTACGACGACGCTCGATTAACGATGGATCGGATTCCGTCACTATCAGAAATGCCTCCTCCTCGTTTCACAGCAATTACCGTTTCGATAATTAGTGCAAATCGATGCGCCTAGACGCTTTGTCACGCGGGTCCCGCGAACATCCTCGCGTAGAACCAGGGGCGGCGTTCTTGATTTCTATTCAAATGAACCATCTGAATCTGAGTTGCTCGCGTTCCTCCGGTTCTCTTTCTCCCGCCGTTCCGGCAACCCTCCCTCCTCCCTTCCACCCCCGTCCAGCAATCACTGTTTACCCAGTGTACACGCCTGTTTGCGTCTTTGTGTACCAACCTGGCACCGTTGTCGCCTAGAGAGTTCGATAAAGTCGCGTTAATTGGAGCTTTCGGGTCCCATTGTCGGCCAAGTGTCTCGAATGAGATTTAAGCCTTCTCTCTCTCACGTTAAGCTGAGGACGATAGACTCGAGAGCAGCGCCGGTCGCGAAATTTGTTTAAACTCGAGCAGCCAGCAGACACTGCTCAACTGGAGGAATACCGAATCTTCGAGCGAGGGCTACAAGTATTTGCCACAGCACGTATTTTCAATTACATTAATTAATCACGTGACAAACTTTATGGGGAAAATTAGGTTAAAGAATTGAATAGAACACTTCAGAAATACGTAGCAATTCCCTACGAATTGAATGAAATTTTGAAATTTGATAAGTACCGAATCTTTGAGCGGGTGCTATAAGTATTTGCCACGGCACGTATTTTCTTTCGCCAATTAATCACATGACAGTCATTCTGGGAAAAAATAGGCCAAGGAATTGAGTAGAAGGATTCAGAAATATAAAACAATTCCCTAAGAATTAAATGAGATTTTCAAACTCGAGGAATACCTTTCCTCCAATTCACAGAATGATTTTAAATTTTTCACTGGTAGCGTAATTACAAAGAATTCTTTATATATATATTATATTATAGTTTAAATTCTTCTTATATACATATTTCTATAAACTAAACAGATTCTGCTTGTTTTATTAATTCCAGTCCATTTCTTTTAACTCCCGTTTACTCGAGTACGAACGGAATAAACCTGAATTTCTTACGAAAGCTCAGCATCTCTGCTCGAAACATAAATCTCTGTCTAATTTGCTGATCAATTATACTCTGAACCATTTTATCCGTGAACTTCTTACCTACAAGATGCAGACCGTCCCGGTTTTTGCGATAGATACTCGTTAAGAACACGGGGCACAATTTGTAGCTGCTCGACGTAATGTATTTTTAATACATTAGAGGATCATTAAAAAAATTGTACTCAGGGTGGGGTGCAAGTAATGCATCATCACTGAGCTAACGATGTATGGAGAAATTGATTTAATCTCTTCGGATGTGTACTGCACGAAATGGATATTAAATGATCTGTCACGAGCGGTGCTGAACACATTAATAATATTTAGTCAATAAAATACCTTCCCTTTTTTGTTAATAATAATTTGTTCCTCATTACCTAAGCAACAAAATTCAAATCCAGAGTACTCTGATACTGAAGGTATCCTATAGAGAAAATCCAGAGTCTACAAACTAAGGTGATAAAGAAGAGAATAAGATCCAGAAGTTCAGCAATAAAATTCAACTTACAAATATCCTAACATCGAACAGTTCCTATAGAGAAAAGCCAGTGCATACGCAGCTGCATAGTAGCAAGAAACGGATTGATCAGTGTTCGACCAAATGAAGTTCATCTAAAAAAGGCTCTAACACCTAATTAAGGATAGAATTCGTTCGAACGAAGTACACAGAAGTTAATTCTCCATTCGTCACCAGGCCCCTTATCGTTCCATTGCTCGACGACCGTTTTTGCAGCCGATCGTGAACCGAGACGGGCAAGATCGTGGGCAGAGTTCTCGACCATCATGATCGTAACAGCTCCACCAGGCGAATATAAAAGGGGCGTATCGGTGCGTAACTGTACAGCAGTGTGTCAAGAGCGTGTGTCCGGTCGCCGGTGATCTCTCTCGCGAAGGGAGTCGATCTCGCGTAACGGCGTTGCTGGGTTCGATCGTCAACCAAGCCGATCCCACTTCTTCGGCCTATAAAACAATGTCTCAGAAGGGTCAGGACGGCAGTGCCACATGCGAGAACGACATGTCCGCGTCGAAAAGCAGCTCGTTGTTGCGACTGAATCAGGAGGGTCGTTAGGGTGCGTTCCTGCTGACGCCCAGCCACGAGCTGAGCATCGAGAAGGCGGCCACTATTTGTGAGAAAATGAACTTCCGGTGAGTATTGCAAATATACAGGATGTTTAAAAAAAAATGAGCCTAAGACTTTAGGGGATATAGTGTTTACTGAGAAGAGTAAAAAATGCTTAACCCTCGGATGACGGACTGTGAAAGTCTAATGGCTAGGTCACTCGTGAATAGATACTATATACTGGGTGGATCACGAAACGTGATCAGTTTAGATTATTCTGCTGCTAGCTGTTCGATCGAAAATTTGTTTGGCTAGTATAACATGATTCAAGGATAGCTTTACGATGATTGTAACAAATTTTTTTGCCAACCCTTTTTTCCAGAGTTTTCAAAGTCATAATTTTTTGTACAAAATGCTACAATTTTTTTACGACCATCTTTTAACTGATAGGCTAAAGAGAGAGACTAGTTACTGAGACGAATTCGCGAAGCATTATAACGAACATCCTTTTTTTTTCTAAACCAAAGAAGTAAGTTTTAAAGTTTGAAAAATATAATTTACTTTAATTAAAACGATGTTCAGAATGGTGTCCATCAGCTGCAGTACACTCGCCGAAACGGTTAAGAAACGACTGCTTAGTTCTACTTATGACGTCTGAACTGATGGTTAAGCATGCAAAAAAGTGTTCGACCGAACAGCTAGCAGTAGGATAATCTAAGGTAATCACGTTTCGGGGTCTACCCTGTATATTACACAAAACGTTCATATTCATTTATAAGAATTTGCAAAATGTAATAGAACGTTTGTATTTTTATAAAAATTGATTTCTGTTCAGTCGTTAGATGTTTCCTCTTTCCTCAAAGTATCGTGACGTACTCAACGACTGATCCAGCGACGGTTAATCAGGATAGGTTCTAAAATCAACATTATCATTTGCATCCAAGAATACGAGTTTGTTCTCAGCAAATTTTTACTTAAAGGACTGTTATTCTACAATTTCTACAATAACTACGTTACATCCTTTCGAAATGTATCCTTAATTTACTAATACTGTGTACACGATATCAAAAAGTTAATAAGAATACAATAACTCACATATTCGTTGACAACTTCCGAAATAACAATTAGTCTCCTTAGTGTTACTGTTATTATCATTTGACAAAAGATGTTTCCTAATTTTGAAATAAAATTCGGATTTTGGTAAATAATTTGGTCAACTAGAAGTGACAGCGCTGCATAAACAAACTTGTGGGTCAATGTGAATACAGCACTTAGAATAAATCATGTAATTTACATGAAACAGCATTGATTACGTACTAATTTCTCCGTTCACATGTCATAGAACAGATACACGTGTAAAATTTGAATGTCAGAAATACAGAAGCTCCAACAGTGGACTGTTGCTTCTAATTTCAAACTCGCGAACTGTTTCGATGTAACAGCCGCGGCGCGTACGATAATTGAAACGAATTAGCCGGCCCGCACAGGACAATATTGAAACAAATGTGCTGATCAGAGCCGTTAATCATCGCACGCTAATTAGACGGAAGTTCAGTTTCAGGCAGCATTAAACCGTGCAACACGATAACTGCAATTCTCACTTCGATTCTAACAAAACTCTGCTTTTCCTCCAACGAGCCGGATTGTTGCATTGTCACGTCTCTAATACTAGAGTACGATATTTATAAACCAAGTATTATAGATTAGAGTATGATGAGTATAAACCAAGATTATTCCTGATACTTATTCTTTTAAACTGTTAAAGACATGACAGGTCTTATATCAAACAAATATCATCGGTATATAATTTCAAAATCAACGATTTGAAATCCCAGGTGACTGAAGAACTATGAGTGCTATATAATCTGGGCTAATAAAGATGGTATAAATATAAAATAATTCAGGTCATTGATGGAAAACAGTCACATACGCCGAAACGCTATTTCAAGAACATCGTATTTAAATTTTCCATTAGAGTATTACTTGTTGTAGTAACATGTCCTTCAAACGTTCTGTTTATATTTGCTGTTATATTTGATGTTACTGTTTGCTTTTTTTACGAGTTTTAAGAAAAAGTGTTTTTTTGTAAATTTAATTAAATGTAGGTACTTATTAAATTTACAACTGTTTTATACGTAGTTTTTAAAAAATGTAATTTTTCAAAGAAATCTTATTCTAGAAGTTGGAATGTATAATTTTTGTCAGTTGCAGCTCCAAACAATTATATGAAGCTGTATTCATAAATTTACATAAAAGCCACTTTTAAAAGACGAACTATGTATTACACATTAGAGAAGCAACATGTTCTTTGCATGTTATACAGGGTGAGTCAATAAGAAGTATTATCTCAAATAACTCGTTACGCATTGGTTTTATTTAAAAATTTGTTACTGAATTATGCAGCATTTTAACAGCATTTGGACATAATTTAATTTCTTTTTAGATCGCATTGTTTCTGAGATATCAAGGTGACCTTGAGTTTTTTCAAGGTCAATGCATCTTTTCTCTGAGTACAACGTTATTGTCGATGGAAGGACGAATTCACTGACCTATAGCATGATGGTACTAAAAAAGAAGATGTATTGACCTTGAAGAAACTCAAAAATCAGGCTGTATCCATCCTATGCGTCCCCTAAAAGACTACATAATTCATTAAAATGTTTTTCGATACAACCAATGGGTAACGAGTTATCTTAGGTAGCAGTTCTTATTGACATACCTGAGTCGATTTAGACAATTTATGGACATAAGCCTATGTACCCTTTTCCCATCGATAGCCTCAATTATAAAAAAACATAGTCAAGTACACATAACGAGTTAACGTCCAACTCGTATCTTCCTTTCTGAATAAAATTACCCCGAGAAAATCGATGCGATAATTGCTCGTGACAAGTTTACAGAGCCCCACCTAGCGAGGTAGATGAAAAATCACGGAAAAGGAGGGAAAAGCGAATCATAGAGATAAAACCCCGCCGTTTTCGCTTTGCATTACAGTGGCGCGTTCTCCTTGACGAAGACTGCCACCGGTATACTCTTCAAGTTCAGCAACATCGACGATTTTCAGGCGGTCTACAAAAAGGGCTTCCACAAAGTCACCGGGGCACGCTTCTACAAGAAGGTACTTATCTTTCGGGACACACAAAGGACCGTTCCCCTCTTCAAACGGCCCTAAATACGACGTTTCGTATTCATGAACGCAGGTCGCCATACCATGCAGACCTGCAAAGACATTCACCGTCTACGTTTTGGACGTACCTGAAGAATTGCCCGAAGAGGATATTAGGCACGCCCTCTACAAGTACCGGTCCATAGTCGAAGTTACGCGGCTCCCCCTCAACACTGGCACTGTTTGTGAGTATTCCGACGGTGGAATCGCGATAGGCTTTACACGCTTTTCAGAAAGGTTTTCTGCCTCTCACCTGTGCTGATCACACGCAGATGGTTATCTACAAAGGCTACATGTCCCGACACAAGGGGTATACATTCGCTGCTACTGTTGACGAAAAGTATTTCACTGTACAAACTGAACGAAAATTTTGCGTAAATAGCTTGGGTGACAAATATAATACGTGTTTTCACAAATTGTAGTTATAATACTAATATTACAATTTTGATACTTTTTGACGAGATCAATATTCGTTTTTGTGGTAGACTAGGATCCATATCGTTTAATTTGTGTTTATAATAATGTTCCAAGATCCTATACCATTTTTATTCGGGGAAATAATGTCGGGAAGATGCTTGTAATTTAAAGTGTATAGCCAAGTTATTAACAAACACGATGGATTGATTGCTGGTACACCTAATATTACAGTATTAATTTTCACTAATGAAACAGCGATTAGTAAAGGTGTTCAATTGCTTATAAACATCGACGAAATTATCCGGGAACCTTTATTACTGCCTTCTTTTTGCAGAAAGTTAGAATTTTTTTAACACTGTGTGGTACTGCTTAGAAGTTTTTATTTCTAATATTCCAGTGAATATTTCATTACTTCGTGTATAGTAAATAGACGTTAACACTTCTTATGTTGGTTCAGATTTTCTTAAAACACAATTTACTCTTTTAATACATTAGTAAAAAATTTCTACAGTGTCCGTGTTTCTAGCTTGTTCAATTGAATACTTTTCCTGGTGTAGTATTACCACCTTCAACCCACTAACCGCATGATTTTTCCATCATAAACGTATCTATGACCAAAATTTTTATATTTTCTTAAAACTGGTCGCCCATTTAGCCTTTTGACAGTTACCTGCGCTTGACAGTAATCAATTTTTGGATATTTCCAACGCCATTAGACGATTTATGGCCTCTTTAATTAATTCACGAATTTCATACAAGTAACTAGCGGAAGTCTAATCGCCAAATGTTATCGATTTCAAGATGTCAAAAGTCAAAGGGTTAATTCTTGCCTGTCCTACAAAAATTAAAGGAAGTATACAATTTTCATTTAAACGTTCATTTAAACGTATTATTATTAACGTCAATAATAACTCAAATATAGTCACCTCCGAGAGTAATTAAGGCTTCCCCTAAAATGTTCGAATGTACGAACAATGGTCAACGTCTTATTACTACACTCCGTGGCATAACTGTAAAACCACCTTAAAATTTTCAATTACTACGTATTGTGGCACATTTTCTTCCTTACAATTAGATTAGTATTGAATAGTAAACAGATCAATATTCGAGTTACACGAAGAATTCGAATATATTTGAGTAATTCGCAAAATGCTCGAGCTGAAAATTCATCAGTAAGTAAATCGAAATCTTACGAACGCTCCATTATTCGATCCATTTGAGTTTTTCAAGAACCTCGCATTTTTCTCAAATAACTCGGTTCGGCCGACCGATCATTATTTGACTCGAAAATCGAGTTACTGGAATAATTCGAACACTCGCACATCCCTAGCATGTTGAGCATTTATTTTAGGTTGATCATTAACTCACTTTCCGTGGTGACTGTAAATGACTTGATGGGACCCTAAATAATAGCGAAAAATAAATTTACACGATATCAATTTCAATCGTTTGAAAAACTCTTCGAACGAAGAAGGAATAAAAAAAAGAAGAAGAGACACGGCAAGATCGTGGATTCTCGTGATTAATTCCGCGAATTCCGACATAGTTGCTAACTCGATAGCCCCACGATCGAATGAATTCCCTGAGTTCCCCCATCTCGCTTGTTCTCCCTCATTTGCCTAACTGCGCCCCCGTGCGGTGACCGGTGCGGGTATCTGCTTTGTGAATTAGTGAAAGCGATCAACGACAAGCTGAAAAGCGACGCTCACAACCAGCACGAGACAGCGACGATTTACACGGGGCCACCCGTTATAAGGGTCACGCTGGCCAGCGTGGAGGAGACCTCGTTGCTGTTGAGCCGCGGTTTGGATTTTTATGGGGCCACATATTTCCCCACCGAAACGCCCCATCCAGCTGCTCAACCCCTCGCCAAATACAAAAACAACAGGTGGGAAATGAATGTGTTCACATATGCTTGCGAGACGATCTTTCTCTTCCTTTCTCTCTCTCTCTCTCTCTCTCTCTCTCTCTCTCTCTCTCTCTCTCTCTTTCTATCCTCTCTTGCCACATCTTTATCTCTGCGTGACCGATCGAACGCGAATCAAAATCAATTTCAATTTATCAGAGGCTTACGAACCTGATTGCGTACCCCTCCTCCGTTACAGGACACACACGTTTATAGACTTTCTTTTACATAAAAGCTTCGTTTTATTAATTATGGAAATGTGGTAGGCGAATGATTCTATTTGTGGGCTTGGAAGTTTCGTTCTTTTTACTGTTTTTACGAATTGAATGAGGATTCTGTGAAAGAGTATTAGATAGTTTTGTCTAAACGAAATGGTATTTGAAGATTTATTTGGTATGTGATAAGTATATTGAAATAGTTTCGTCTAAACATATGGTACTTGAAAAGGCTTGTTTAATGTGTAATAAGTGATAAATATATTGAAATATAATAGTTTTGTCTAAACCAGATATTTTTTCATGATTTATTTCATACGTGATAAGTATGCTGAGATATTTCTGTCTATCAAAATGGTGTTTCAATAAAATAGTATTTGAAGATTTATTTGGTATGTGATAAGTGTATTGAAATAGTTTCGTCTAAACCATGGTATTTCAAGATTTATTTAATGTGAAATTATATTGAAATATAATAGATTTGTCTAATAGAGATATTATTAGGTGATTTATTTAATACGTGAGAAGTATACTGAGATAGTTTTGTCTAAAAATGCAGTGCTTGAAAATGTATTCAGTGTGCAGTAAATGATATTTATCTTGAAATAGTTTTGTCCAATAAAATAATGTTACTAGATTTATTTAATGTGTCATGGATATGCCGCAATAATTTTGTCTGAATATAATAGTATTTGAAGATTTATTTAAAATGTTGTAAGTATATTTGTACGGAAAATACTTAATTGTATTGTGGATGTTGAAATTGTTAATAGAAAAAATAATTTAGAATAAGATGTGTAATATTTCGAAAGACTAATAATTTTTCTCTGTTTACTACAGAGTGGTAAAATCAGATGAATACTTCAAACAAAACTTCAGTTGATAAACAAATAAATTGGGAGTCATTTGTATAACTAAATAAAAATTGGTAACTGACTCTTCCACTTCTAAACTGTTTAATACTTGTAACAAAAATCTATCTGTACTTTTATGTGTACTTGTGTTGGGAAAATATTTAAAGACGTTTGGTATATAATTGATAATTGCTTAATGATATACACTGCACTGCTGTTATATACAATAAAAAACATTCTTTTCTACCTTTGCTTGGTTAATCCATTTTAAACAGTAAATCCACTTATAATAATTCTTATCACCGAACCATAACAACACCAAATGACAACTAAAGAAACTCTACTTGACCGAGCGTTCTTAAATACTCATCAAGAAACGTGCTAGAGCCATCTATGTATGCATAGATGACTAAGAGGAATTAATAGACATACTGAATCACCAAAGATTACAGTCTAATTGTAAGACACGTCGTTTGTTTTTAATGATGCAAAAAATGGTTAAGAAAAAAATATCCGCTTCAAAAGTAATAGTATCGTAATAAACAAGATCTATTTTAATTACTTCACAGCAACTTATCCAAAGCTCACATTAATACAAACGGATAAATGAATTGTTTTATCAAGTATTATACAATATTACAGTAATTATATAAGATATACCAGTTAAGACAATGCAAATGATCTTGAAATAATTGTTTTCATATCACTTGTCTCGTCAAAATTAATTCTATTCCTTTTTTAAACATTCTCTTATATCGTTAAAAGCAACGGAGATATTTTGTTTCTAATCTTTGGTGAGTCACCGTATGTATTCAAGGATATAAAAGTTTAAAGAGCAGTAAAATTTTATCTCGCAATTCTAAATACGAAGTCACACGCTATACGACTCATGTTAATTGCGATTTAAAAAAGAAAGGATAAAAACGAAACCATATCATTGCATTTCGTTCAAGAGAACTGTACCATATTAACGAAAATCTGAAAGAATTTGCTAGAAAAGCACATTTCTGTTAAAAATAAGGAAATTTAAAGCAGCAGAATAAAAGTTATTTACGACACAAGTTAACCTATTCTCACACTTTGTTCAGTTCAGATATCATGTTTCTTACCTTACAATGCAGCAAGGCGACCTCATGAATATAAATACAACTGTTATATAAACTTTAAAGGTGACTTTTGTTCGGTCTAGTGCCATTTTCATCCAGTAATTCATTGTTAACTTAGATACTGTATCGTCTTATAGAAAAAACCAAAAAAACTCGGCTAATCGAGTGGCGAACCAGAAATCGAATCTAAGTCTTTTTGAATGAAATTTTTATATAATCCAAAAAAGATGGCTGTCACGCGAGACCGCTTAAAATCATTTGTACCTTTGAATTTTTCATATCTTTAAGTGTATAATACATAGTTTGTTATAGTCTCATATAGATGACATGACTATCAATTTTAAAAGTTAATCGGTAAAGCACTGCTAGTACTACAATAAAAGCTTATGGAACAATAATTTCTTTAAAATATTTGAAGGGGGTTAACTAATCAAACGTAAGAAAAACAGGTTCCATCCTATAATAACTTTATAACGTAAATTATTATACGCAAAAGTGAACAAAGTTAGTATATAATATATTATATTTATTTCTCTTGAAATTTTTATAAAAATAATTAGTTATTCCTATCGTAATTTAAAAAAAATTGCTTATAAAGTGCAAAACGTGTAAAAGTCCAGTAAATGACTGTTATATTTCTGGAATATTTTTAATAAGAATTGTACTTATTAACGTTTGCTTAATATGTACGTTAAACTAAAAATATGGGATATTAAAAGTGCAACTACATTCCATTTATAAACATGTAATAACACTGTTCAAAAGCCATCTGGACTTCTAACATTCAATAGCTATTTCCTATAGATATTTGTGCCCTGAATACGAATCTGTAAACGGTTTTTCGCCAGCACTCTCAGTTTTCGAGAAATTTGATTTTGAAAAAAGAAATTCAAAATTTTCAACTTTGAACATTTCCTGTGTTGAAAGAGTTATAGTTATTCGGTTGATTGTTACGTCAAATTATTTTGAATTACATGTTATTGCATTATAAACATTTAAACATGTTTAAACGAAGATCAAAGGGAAAATGACATCCGAAATGCACCAATTATTGCAGACGTTTTTCAATTCACTTCAAAAAGTCAGGGTCTAGGAGAAAATCTGACAGCACCACGCGATACAGCAAACATTCTTCCTTCGGAAAGCGTCAACAAAAGTAGTACAGTAGACTCACATTAAAGTAGCGGTAGAAACGCCCTAGCCCACACGCATTATTCACACACTACGTGTCGTCATCTGTAACCAAAGTTCTGATTGAATTGGTGGATCGACCGAACTGCCACAAGATCCTGCGTGCCCATAAACGCTCACGTTGTGGTAGTCTTTCCAGAAAAAATCCGCCTCCGGGGCCCAGCACCGCTACTTTATCGCGAGTCTACTGTAAGTCACGTTTTGTTTTCAATACTGAAACGAAATACTTTGGCAAATCATACGTTTACCCTCCTCACAGAAAGCAATGAATATAAACTGTCGGACCAAGTGTGCTAATGCAGCGGTATTACCCAAAACACGTTTCATACGAATTGCTTTCCGTAGAACTGTCTCCATTCGAATCGTCTCTTGAATCGTCATGCGGGTCGTATCACTTCGATGCAACGAACCGTCACACTTAATGCCCACCGCGGTTTTCCATTTCATCAAAGACGACAATTTCCCCAGGCAACACGACGATCGTCACTCGATCACGACTCTGTTTATCGTCACAGCTGGCGGAAAGATTATTAGCCTGGTCGGCATATAGGCGAACGTATCGCATAGCGAAATGTTCCGTGTTTACGAATCATAAAGGCGGAGGCGGAGGCGGCGGCGCATGGTCCAGTCGATTGTAAAGCGCAAATTGGAAACTCCAAAAATACCGCAGGATCAAATTTGCGGTCGTTTCAATGAAAAGCAACAAAACAAGCGAGTGAACGGAGGAGGTGTGCACCAGTCGGGAACAGACACAACCGGCGAACTCGGTCGGCAGGAATTCGTTCGCGTCGAAATAATGCGAATTATATTCGGCGTGCGGACGAGATTTGATGGCGTGATTCATGACGCGACGGTCGTATTTCACGGGAATAATTTTCGCCATACGTCACGCGCCGCAAATTAATGTGACGTGATTGCGCTGTTGTTAACCGATTAACAAGAGATCATTACTTAATATCTCGTTGGAATGGTTCTTTTCGATCCTTTGCTCGTATGTGGCAATGGGTAATTCATTGCTTTGCATCAGAGTCGATGTTTGTTTCCAAGTATGATGTCTTTTGTTTATTTATTTATTTAATGTCTTCATTAGACTGTTCTAGTAATTTGTTATGAGAGAACAGGAACTTTAATAAACAGGCACTAAACAGTTATGGAGAATGAAGAGCTTCAATGAGTACTGTTTTATGACTGAACTGAACCTTCAGATCTGAATTTTTCTTTAAAAGTAAAAAAGATATTTGATGACACAGTTTAACTCAGTAGACTGTTTAGATATTTTATGTGAGAGAAATTTGGTTTTAATTCCTTAAAAAAAATTTGTTATTAAATTCTGAATTCACTAAACCTACTAAAAATATTCGGAACATAACAAAATTCAGATTTATAAGAAAAATGTGGGTCCACAACACACTGTACCTAAGGCTTTGTGTGAAATTGTAAGAAACTTCATGTTCACCAATGTGACCACCAGGTCTGAAAGGGTTAAAATAAATAGTAAAAGTGGTCGTTGGTCTGCAATATTCTACGCCCTTTGTCAAGTGCCAGAGCGAAATGTGTTGAATTAGATAAATAAGATAAATAATAATGATACAAACATAAGTAATATGAAACTAGATAATATACAGCTGAGTAATTTAAATATAAATGATATAACAATGAATAATACAGAAATAAATAATATAGATGTCAATAATGTAAATAAGACATCACTCAGTACTTATTGATAAAATATACCGTAGAAAAACCCTACACGTTTATCTCTTCACTTCGAAACTTATCAGTGACTAATTATTACTATCAGATTAATAGCAAATAGATGCCCAATTGAAACATCCCTATACTGTTGTATACCCGGTATTATTCCAATACAATACGAATTGAAAAATATCTTCAACTAGTTTCATATTTACATACATATTACACCCCACAAAATTAAAATAAGTTTTAGTGGTGACTATTTTCATTGAAATATTATATTACGTGTACCAATAAGTAATACACAATCTTTTTCAGTAAAAACTATAAAATAATTTGAATTCAGAAAATCTTGCAGTATCTTTTTAGTAAAAGTGATACAAAATTATCGAGGACGAGGATGCATATCACTTGGGTAGCACAGCTTATTGATTACCAGAAAAATGAATATCCAATGTGGTAAAATATAATGGATTATTTATTGGTGCACCTAATAATATTCCAAAAATATAAATTCAATTCAGCTGTCTGTACATTTCCTATCAATCTAATGACTAAACTTCTAAGCTTAGTACATTTGTAAAATGTATTGTTGCTCTGCGTTCACCTCAAAGAAATAAAACCAGAGGTGGGCAAATTCATTATGTAGGTAAGAAGTTTCGAATAACGAATAAAAGATAAAACATACTTCGTAATTTTTAATTGACTAAACGTGAAAATTCCATATTTGATAGTAAAATAATATTTCTTCTCGAATAAGCAGGCAATTATTTAATTTTGTTAACTATTTAAAGGTCAGGACAACCATATAAGGTATTACAGCTTTTTTACTATATATTATTTGACTAAAATTGTACTCAACTCTAAGTAAAACTTAGAATCGCAAAATAAAATTTCTATTCCACATCCGTTTCTGTAAACTAGTCTAAAAAAAGGCAACTACGGATAATTATATCAGCTGTCTATTAACACAATTTCCGTTTAATCCAAACATACAAAATATCGTGACCTCTCTCGACAAAAATGTACGATTATAATCTCCCGTTCTCACAGGAACCCGACACGATTAACAGAAACGCAGAGGGGAGAAAAAGGAAGTCGATTTTTCATCGACGTCCTCCATCATTTCAGGTGGTTCGAGCTGGCAGCCATCGGCGCCGGACAAAGAGTTCGAGACTTGCTTCCGGTCTTCGACAACGCTGGCTTCAACAAATTGTCACCTCCGGCCAGCCGGCTGATAAAACCGCAAAAAAATTGACGGGTCCACCCACCCCTTCTTCGAAATTCGACGGGTTCCAGGCTCTAACATCGAACTCCATTGAATTATTCGCGTGGATCGAGGAACGATTCATGAGGATCGAGGACAGTATTGCCAGATTGTTTAAAAAATTCTCGCAAAGACACAAATTGTTTGAAATCGCCCAAAGTCGCAATAGTACTATCAACAAAATCTTGAAGGTATTATAAAAGCGAGATTTTAAAATTAAAGTACTTTTTTCAGTATGATACATTCAAAAAATGGACATATACATATAATGAATTAATTATACATATAAAAATATATACAGGGTGTCCCATGCTGGGATTGTGCGAAGCCACAGCGTTAAAACGGTAGAAAATATAAAAACATTTGATTAGGAAAAATTAAATGGTTTCGGGGTGGTGTATTACGTGGTGCATATAGCTTCTCTCAAAATAGATGTGTTTCAAAGATTTCAAGGTCAATTCCATGTTTTTAAATGGAACTATAAACTTTTTTATATATCATTCGATGCACTTTTTAATTCTAGACAGCAAATTCAATGAAAAGTAAAACTAAACTCAACACTGTATCAGTATTTAGACCTACATAAGCTTGAAGACTTCTTCGTTTGCGTTTACTAATTCTAGTAATCTTACTCTTTTAAACTAATCACTCTTCGACACAAGTATTTTAGTACTTTTTTGTAGAGAATTGAAATATGCATCGAATTGTATACATATACAAAAATATATAGTTCTATTTAAAAAAGCAGAAGTGACCTTAAAATCTTTGAAACGCCTCCAATTTTGGAGAACACACATGCATCATATGATACAACACTCGAAACCATTTAACTTTTCGTAATGAAATTTTTTTCTATCTTCTACCGTTTTAACGATATGGCTTGGCCCAGTCCCAGCGTGGGACATCCTGCATGATATATACGGTGTCTCATGTAAATCGACCCATTCAAATATGTCCGAAACTATTGACGATATTAAAAAATGTTTCAGACCAAAGTTAAATGGCATCAAACAAGGTCAACTTTGTTTTTTTAAATGAAGTCAATCTTTTTTAATCCACTATTTGATGCTACTCGTCATTCCCTGCACACAGTACTAAGTCACTCATGGCGAATTAGTGCATTAAAAAATATACGATTCCATTTAAAGAAGCAAAATTGACCTTTATATGACCTCTACGCACTCCCATAGAAATAGTTACATCAGAAAGCATGCCCCCCAATACCATTTAACTTCTGTCTGAAACATTTTTAATATCGCCAACAGTTTCGGGGTTATTCGGATGGGTCGATTTAAATAGGACACTCTGTATATAAATTTGAAATTACCCAATATGCAACTTGAGATTTCTTCAAAAATATTCATCTCAATTCTCGTCCAAAAGACGCCCAAATTGCAATAAAACGCTTAATCTGGCGACACTGATCGAGAATACGTCAAGTCGAGTAATCCTACGTCGACGGTAACGAAACCGTTTTGAGGTAACAACGGTGTCTTAATTCGACGACCCCCACGCTGCTGTTAGGCTAACGCGGTAACAAGCCAGGTAGAACGATCACGGCTGGAAACTTTTTAATGGCCGGCATGTTCATTTTAGCGTAGTTTTGGGTACGGTAACCGGTAGTTGTGTTTCCGCTTTCAGGATTGATATTAAAGCTTTTTATGGGGTAGTTGGACCCGGGGATATTCGGAGAGAATGTGCTGATGCATATTTTTACGGGGGAGCTTTGCAGAAATGGGAATTAACACTAGAACTACCAGCGTTGAATGTGCACTAAAGTAAATGTTATAGTACGTAGTACAGTACAATATAATGCAGGGTATGTAAAATGTATAAGAATTAAAAATCAGTATACATTCTCATAGTACGCTACGAAGCATAACTTTAACAACCACTGACATTTTCAAGATTTTTCAAAAATATTATTAAAAGCATGCTGGATTGCATTTTTAAACTCATAAATGAAAAAAAAGATTCAATTCGTTATTAAACTCTTAATATTCCTATTATCCGGATGCTATACTTTTGTACGTGCTTATTAATGTAGTTAGCTTGAAATAAATGTTATTTTTGCACTTTTTTCGTTATATATAATTTTTTATTATGCTCTTTCAAGTAAAATTATTGATACTTAGGAAACGTTATTAAAAACGCTAGAACTCGTGAAAATTATAGTAGTGCTAAAGTTTGCTCCGCAGTGTAGAATCTTTATAAATTTAGTAATAATAAAACAAGAAAGTCGAATGCCTTCATTTTGATGTGTTTGGTGGTCCAGTGTTAAAAAGCTCATTTCTTTCCCCAGGGTTTTATTTGTGTCAACAGAGTGTACGTTGACAAGATTTCAGTTCATCTAAAATTTTATAACTTGGTCTACAAGGAGATATGTTCTACTTAAAATTGGATAATTATTCAGTAACAGAAAATAAAAGGTGGTTTGTGTCAGGTCACATAATTGAGGAATTGGATTTTTTGTGTGAAAAAAGAAATCGTAAATAGGCAATAACTTTCTTTCGAATGAGGAACCTCGGTTTCTACTCAATTGATGTTGAAAATTAATCACGTACATGTGTATCAGAGTACCATTTGTTATTTACAAGCATCGCCACGTCAATTGTCAAATTGCCATTGTCAAATTTGATGACATTATAATTAGAAGATTATGAGATCGAAGAAATGTAGATACTCAACGTATACCACCATAGGTGTTTGCTGTAAGTAGAAACAGTCAATAATGATCAGACAATGTAGTGTTTACATTTAAAAGCACGAGTATCCAACTAAATTTCAATCTTGATTCTTCTTTAAAATGGAGCCTTATATTAAAACAGTTTATTCTACATTTTTGGCTTATTTGTTTTTATAAAATCATTATTTATCGAGTCGTACCAACGGTTAAAAGACACTCTGTATATGTATAATGTGGGTACAACGAGTATTTGTAATCTCTGTTCTGTTATACATTGAGGCAAATTAAAAATTGTAGTGAACACAATTTAATTACTTGACAGAGCAATGAATGAAATTTATTATTTATGTTTTATTTCAAATATATATATTTCAATTTATTAATACATATAATGATGTTTTATCTAACAGTTAACAAATTATGACCCATAAATGGTATTAGATAGCTTAAATGGAAGAAAATTATAAATAATTCATAAAAACATAACTCCTTTCCATCGAGATCTTGTCGCCACTCTCATAAATATAAATTATTCTAGAAGCGTGTTTCGAATATGTTATAAGTATAATATGAAGTAAAGATGGACGGTCCGGTACCTTTTCTAAATGCAATATAAATATTAATGGAGATAATTCCACCTGGTCTGTCGTATTTTCTACAAAAATGTTCCTATTTTTCTCTCTTTTTTTAATAAAACAAAAATATTAATATTTAACTGCAATAATAACTCGCTGTTCCTATTTAAGCTTTGCGAACGAAATACCATAGTTGTAATATAATACGTTTATAAAACAAGAAAATGTACAAAAATATTTTTATAACTTAGAAAACACAAAACTGTTTCAGACCGATATTTTCTTCGCATTTTTACTGTTACAATTGCTTTAATTTATGTGAAATTGTGTTTAAATCGATTAATATTTTAACAACACTGATTGATTTTTTAAACATTTCATTAACACGAATAAGGTTATGTTAGTTAGATTATACGATATTAAAATATCCTTGTAGAAATATTAAAATATTAAAGGCAGAATGATTACCATTTTATAATTTGATTTCCTTGGCCATTCAATTCCCTTTCAATTCTTACAAATTTTAATCAAGCGAGTAAGACTGTGTGTGTACTTCATTTAAACTGCGAGCCTTCAATTGGACGTTATTGTTGTTCCACAAATGGCACCACATTTGTAAAAGAATGTATATAAAATTACCAAATTTCATTCATTTTATAATTCGTACAGATAAACGTAGAGTCACAGTTGAATTGCACATCGTTTACCACTATCAAAAGGATTACCCACTACACTACAAATAACAGGCTTTAAATAATGATAAGAAAGATTCAACCGAAACGTTTAAGAAAAACTCGCGTTCTACAATCGCATCAATACGAAACCTAGATTTTCAACTATTGCATATCAAACACAATTATAACAGCATTTGCCCTCCACACTATAAATAACATACAGTGTGTTAAGAAATAAAGGTACAGTCATAATTACAGTCATAACTCTTAAACCGAAATTTTCAGGGTATTAGGCACTTATGCTATCAAATTATTATGTTAAACATTATTTAAAGATATCGTGTTAAAACCAAATTTTACATTCTTTTTCTGAACGTAGCCAATTATTGACCCTTAATAAATGATATGTTCACTTGTTAAAAAAGTGGTTAAGTGATGTGTTAATGTGCAGAAACTTAATATATCATGAAAAATAAGAAGCTTATTAAATACTAATTTTCCTGATACACATTAAGTTTTTGGATATTAACACATCGCCTAACCACATTTTTAACAAGTAAGAACCTATCATTTAACCGGTCAATAATTGGCTACGTTCAGAAAAAAATTTCTAATTTTGTCTCGACATGATATCTTTAAATAATATTTAACATATAAATTTGTTAATAGGAGCGCCCAATACCCTGCAAAATTTCACATTAATTGATACATTCGTTCATGAATTACGACCATAACTATTATATAATTGAATCTACCATTTCTTAACAAACTGTACGCTGTAAATAACGATAGAAACGATCTACTCGACACATTTAACAAAAACTCGCATTCAGCAATGCCGTCTCAACGACGAGGCGGACGAAATCACTCAAATCACAATGCAGACAAAAAATAAAATAAAACATACGCACCAAGAGGAACAATAAAGTGGAAAACGAGCTAAAAGTTTAGAACCCATCGTGGAAGCGTAAAATGGGGGGGTTAGAATAGATGTCCGTGGAAATTAAGAAAGAGGAAAATCGCCGAACGAAACAGGTCCTCAAGAGTATGGATCAGGAAAGGTCGCGGAGAAGTCAAACGCAGGGTGTAGAAGAGAAAAAAAAAAGAGACGGGAACGGAGAAGAGTCGAGAATGGAAGGGGAACGATCACGGAAACGAAGAACAGCCGGCGCGGCGACTTGACGGGGGCGTAATAACGATAAATGTAAAGTTCGCGTACGCATCGTTAGTACCATTGCCAGGCCCGCAATAATCGTTGCTGCTAGGCTACGATGTCGCTCCGGGGGGGTTACTAACTACTAATTGTTACCAACTTAGCGAAACGAAGAATCCTCCACCAGTCTCGATCTCTAGCTCTACACCCAACCCACCCTCTCCTTTTTTTTACGCGTTACTTCTGCAGATTAAAGAAATTTTGTGTTTAACACTCGGCCCTCGAGACGGAACGCCTCGCGTTTACGTTTCCCTCGATTGGCCGGCTGCTAAGGAAAGCAGACGATGGTAATTGCTGTTACAGGATCTGCGTTGGATTACCCTTGCGATTGCATTCTTTTTTTCTTTCACTGGGCTGGGTGGAATGCTGATAAGGACGAGACTTGTTTTGATACCTTCGATTTGCTGGTTTTCTGACGAACGAGGGAACATACCGAACACGGACTCGCCGATTGTAACCCCTTAATGCCCACACCCTGAAATCGTTAGTTGAAAATTATGAAACTGATAGGTATGTATGTTGTATCTTGTTATTTGGAAGTCGAATATATTTTATTTTCATTCGTTTGTTTATTTTTGGAGGGAATACTTGAATTTGTCAATTGAAAACTTGGAGATCTACTTCACATTAGCTAAACTACGAATCCGTGCTGACAAAAGTTAGATATTAACCGGCGACAGAATTTGACGCACTTTTAAAGTGAGTGTTTCACCAACTGGACGTTAAAGGGTTAATGAAATTTACATGGAAAATAGTTCTCCAGAAAATATTCGACACGTATTTTTTCCGATCATCGTGAATGTTAACGGGGTGATAACAGCTGCCAAACTTGAGGAACGAAAATATATTTTTTGGAATATCTCCAAAACTAGAGAGAATAGAAAAAAGTGTTTCTTTAAATTGTGTGCTTTTCAATGGAAAGTTTAGTACGAGAAAAAAATTAAACAAAAAATTCAAATTTGTAATATATTGTTTAAATAGATAACTTATTATTAAATTTTCTAATGTGACTAAATTTTTTATGCAAAAACACACCATTTAAAACAAAAGAACTTTTTTCTACTACCTATAGTTTACGAAATATTCCGAAAAATATATTTTCATCCCTGAACTTTAGGGGCTGTTATCTCCCCCTTAACATAGACGATGGCCGATAAAAATAATACATGTCAAATATTTTTGAGAGCACTATCTCTCACATAAGTTTCATTACAATCGGCGTAGGCGGATTCGATATGGTCCCTTATGAGATTTATTGTTTTGTATTACACTGCTAAAAGCACCTACATTTTACAGATTTTTATGATCAGGAGGCCGTCCTCAGTTTTTTCATATGCGCAGTATCATTTTTTGCACGGATTTTATTCGGAATGTATTTATTGTATGAAAACAAAATTAACATTTTGACTGCCGTAGTGGAAAAGACCGTACGTAGCCAGACCCAATTTATTTCATTTTTGAAGTCAATTTTTAAATTATACTGCGATATTCATTTTACGAAAAAATTTTACAACGGTATATAAATAACACAGCTTGTTTGCAATATATTGAGTCATCCCATATAAGTAATGCAACTTTGCTGTCATTTTTATAGAAGTTGAAATATAAAAACGTAATTAAAACTATTAAACTTCTACTTATAAAGTGGGAGGAATATATATTCCCAAATTTTCCAAAACAGTTCGTCATCTTCCTTCCACTTTTTTATTGCCAATTTCCAGTTTCTCTTCCTCAAACATCAAGGAAAATTCGCATTACTTATGGGTGGACTTGATACGTGTCACCCATATTTGGCTGTCGTGGTCTAATAATTAGACTGCTGATTTTATACATTTACTGTAAACATGAATATGCAAACCACAATATAGTAAAAATTTTAATTTGGATTACTATAAATATTACTTTATTTTGAATCTTCATAACACCTTTAATAAAAGAACTGAATGTATAATTTAATTTCAAAATTAATAAAACAATACTTGAAGTATTTGAAATATGTCATCGAATATTTGAATTATCATAGAGGTCTGCAGTCTACTAATAATAATATACCAGGAAAGTCCGGATGTTTAAATAATCACTTCGTATAATCAATATTGTATCAATTGGAAATGTATCAATTTTTTTTCTAAGTATTAATGTGATTTGATTCAATCCTTGATGTGTGCGGCACAGTCAAAGAACTCTCCATAGTTTCGTCGCTCCCATAAATCAACTCGGGCATTGCTTAAACAGAGGAAAATCCCCTAAGGGAGAATCAATTTTAATATTTTGAAGTGTTTAACGTAACACCGCAAACAGAAGACTAACGTGGGATTGTGTAATGCACGTAATCGTGTACCCTTCTCGTTTGAAGTTTGAAGTTCTGCAAACTTCCACCCCTAACGACTAGTTAAGTAATTATTACATCGTCGCTGCATGCTTCTATTAAAACTTATCAGCTCAACACTGATTTCGTGGCGGGACTTCTTCCCTCGCTTCGAACGCATAATTATTACAACCACGGCCTCCATTACGAACTCAGAATTTCCATTGCGTATCTAAATACTTACGTTTCTTCGATGTTTCACGAACTATAATGTAACACGTGCATATGGATCTACCGAGAATTTCGTGAATTCTTAGGTACTTTCTATTTATATCAAATTCGTAACTTAACACTTTATTGCCCGATAACCTATTAAGAGGCTTTTAAATTTTAGTGCTTATAAATAAGAAGTCTACTAATATTACCCTTCAATCAGGGTTACAGAAGGAATTGTTACGTTATTTTTAGTGTATTAGAGTTTCGGCTATTTTCCATAAATGTAATTTGCTACTGCGATTGAACTGTTTAATAATAGTTCTTTGGCTATTGATCGTTGAATCTACTAAACCTGTCAAATAGCAACCAATTGATAATGTGTTGATAGATTAAAAATATCCATGTATTTCAGATTCTTTCGGATGAAGTTATAAGGAAGATTTTATAGTTCTTCCTTCTATTTTTAGTTCATTAAAAAGAGATACATAAAAAGAGTAACTAGTAGAAACATAAAAAGAACTCGTAACTTGTAGTAGAATTTGTTGGAAATTTTTTAAAACAATTTTTTTTCAATTATTCTGTTATGTCCCTTATAACTATTATTTAATATTAAAATAACTGGTGAGAGACAATTCAATAATGACGAACTGTTCGTTCCGAAGTACTAATGAGAATTGATTTATTCGTGCTCGCTGTCACGCACAGTATAGTATCTATTGTTATGTCTAGACATTTATTTCACTAGAATACCTTACAAGGATAATGAAGATTGGATTTATCAGAATTAAAATGAATCGTCAGGTATATCATTTTGATCTGTTCATGCAAACTATACAGAACTATAACACTATGGATATGAACGATAATTGGCCAATTTATTGGGCAAGTACAAAAATTTGTATGGATATTCTGGAGATAATATACACAATAAAAAATCCTATTAACACTTTGCTGGCAGGAGGGCTTTTGTGTTTGTAAATATATGTACAACTTCAGCTGTTGACAAAATATTTAGAAACTACTACTTAACTTCTACTCGTCAATTTTTATATATAGGAAAAGCAAGTTTTTCCTAATTTTTACTATTCTACTTCTAATTTTTACTCTCAACTTTTGTTTTTAAAAGGTGTACTGCTACATCATCCGATATCAGAGTGTTCAAGCATTACGTATCAATATGAGTGGAACACAGTAAATTGTTGTTTAGAACAAAAATTGACAATATGGATTGTAGTTTATTATCTTAAAACTAAATTGAATATAAGCTTTAATAGGATCCCTATTTTTACGCTTTCTTGAAATTCTGTAACTTATTTGCTTATTCTTAACACTTCAAAAAATAATTTATTCAAACAAAATTACCTAATCTTATAACTTCAACCACTACCTATGAATCCCAAAAAAATGTTCACCTACACGGTTCAAAAAAAATTAAAATTAACATGCACTCTTAATTTGCGAATCATTTTAGAATTACTAACAGGCGTACCATTATACTCGTATGTCTGTATAAAACGTAATTTTTATAATTCTGGACTCCTTAAGATTTGACATGAACAAAAGATATATAAAAAATATATACCAATTTCTGTTTTTTAAATTACATTTAGCTGAATTGTGAAAATACCACACTGTACGCCGTTCGATCAGGCTCGATAACGTAATTGCAATTCGAGACAGTCTTTAAGTTCTCGTTTTTCATCGAATCAGCTTCAAGCGCGGACGGATTAAGCCTTAATTACTCTTCACGTAATAATTCCGGCGCAAACGAAGACGTAATTACGGTATCTAGTTGAGGGAATGCGCAAGCGGAAGCTCGCTAGAGGGGTGGGGCGTGTGAGTGACAAAACTCGGGTTTCGTTCGGCCGAGCGCAGAATTATAAGATACATTCGCCATTATCGTTTACCGAGCACTTTCCGCGCGTTTTTGCGAGCTCGAGCCCGTATCACAGAGCTTAGAGGGCGGAAATTAAACGTGTGCGGTATCTGGACGAAGCAAGGAGGGGTAGAAACGAGGTAGAACGATATCTACTCGAGAAGAGGAGAGGAGGAATCGTAGAAGAGAGAGAGAGAGAGAAGCGGAGGGAAACAAAATGGACTGACGAGGAAGGGGAGAAGAATAGGCCAAGATATACGAAATGTGGATCGAAAAAAGTGGGTAAATTACAGTGGTTACAGTGGCCGGGCGAAGAAAGGGATAATATAGTTAAGGGGTTGACAGAAAAGAAAAGGAAAGTACTAGGGAATGCTGAGAATATGAAAAGGAACAGTGTATAAAGGCGACAAATTGCAAGAGAAAAGTGTTCAAGAAGGTAACTTTGAAAAGAAAATGAAATGGAATTTGCACACTGGGTGGATTCTTCAGGAATATAGAATAGTATTACAGTGCCTCATATATTCCTTCACAGACCTCTACAATAATAATTAGGTGTAGAAGCTATTATGCAATGTCTATTTGTATATTCTCCTTATTGTTATATGGCATGTTGTTCTAATATTAAATTTTATTTAGTCAAAAATGTATGATGTTTCCAATGAGTTTTGCAGTAGCTACTATTTTTGTGAAAAATAAAAATTTTTGAGAATGGACTAAAACATAGATTCTGTTAAATTACTAATAATCTACTTTGAAGGTTAATGTGGCTACTTTAAACATATATGAAGACAGTTTATTATGGATACTATAAAATTCCAAATAATATAAAAACTTCATTAAAACTTATCGATTTTTTAATATACTCAGTTTTAAACAATCGTGTATGCAATAAATACATAAAATCCACAGCCTAATAATAACATTTTTAGTATACTTCCAGCGTAATAAATTTCTCAATACAAGTAATTCTTGTTTCATGTTTATCTCTATAAATTACTGAACAAAAAATATGTCTAGTCCAATGACATGTGTGTCATCTCTATGGTGTATCCATTACATATATTTGAATTTTTATCACGTTAAATACCACAGTTCTTACTTTTCGGGCAGTATCATAAGATACATTTTTTGAGTCCTCTGCTATTAACGATATAAGTATTTATTTTCATTACTTTCATTATTACTCTACTACTAATTCTATTTGTTATATGCAGACTGCAGAATGTATGCATTTAAAGTTACATAACAATTATATAAATCCAATAATGCCATACCATGAACAAATTATGAACTTAAGCTTCAATACATAATCTACTTATAAACTTTTATATATGATAAAAGTAATATGCAGAAAGGTGTGGAAATAAATGGTCTGAAAAAGTATGTACATAGAAGGAATGAGTAAGAATGTATAAGTATAAAAAAAATATATAAATAGTTTCTAATGTCAAGTAGGCAAAATGTAACTACATATAAGCGAAAATAAACTACAAAAAGGTCTAGTTATATGTTCACTGTTCCCGTTTAGAAATTCAAGGTCTCTTCGTCTAATTTAATGGTTCTGGCACCAGGATAGTCAACGTCTCAATAAAACAAAGATACTCTATATTTTCCACATATTATTACTCTATACTTTCCACATATTATTACTCTATATTTTCCACATATTATTACATACCAAACCAATTCCTTTCAATGTATTATTCCCCGGCACTCAGCCAGGTTAAACATTTCAGAAGACCATCGCATAAAGGACTCCACATCTTCCTCATTCCCATCTAATACGAAACTATTCATTTCCCCACACCCTACTCTTACCTTTCCGATCTCCTTCCGCCAGGATCGTACCAAAAAATTGCACAGCACAACAAAACCGACTATCCGTCCGCAATCCAAGCCATTAAAATTTCTCAATGACCGCCTACAACAGCTTACAGCCGTTCAAACGACGCCATACCAGTCGCAACGCACGTAAACACCCTCGAAACAGAAATTGGCGCGGACAAGGAGGCGTCGTAAGTCACCCCCGCGAAACAGAAAGGCAACGGGCGAAGGGATGGTCTTCGAACGATGGCAGATCGTACAAAGAGAGGCGGCGGGGAACTGCGGGCCAAACGACGTGGCCAGGGAGACGATGGACGGAAGACGAAAAGCGACGGAAGGAATGACGAAAGAGGGAATCTTATTCGCGACGAGCGGTGGTCGCGCGGGGGGTATAAGTAATAGTCGAGGAACGCTATTACGTCCGTGCTGCGCGTCCTCGAGGGGGGGGGGGGACGGGGGCTATATTACAGCGTAATACCAGAAAGGGTGCCTCGTGAGGGTGGTGGGTGGGTGGGACGAATGTCAGCCAGGAGGGGTGGTGGAAAAAGCCAGTAGAGTGGGTGCACGACTTTCCAGAATTGTTCGACTTGCCAAACGCTTTTAACCCCGCCATCTTTTGGCCCCGACGTCCCTCGTCACGGTATATTTACGGGGAATACGATCTACATCCCCCTTCCCCCCGCCGTTCTTTTCTGTACATCTTCCAACGACGACCGGAAAGCGTTCCGGAGCGAGAAGACGGACGTGAAAGACAGCTTTTTCCTAGACGGGACGAGTTTAGCATCTGATTAGCATATCAGTGCATCGATGAATGCCGTTGGAAATTTGTATCCTTCTCCGTGGGGAGGAGGGGAGAACCGTGTTTTCGGTTAATATGGAAATCGGAGATGGTGTTGATGTTTGCGATCAATTTTGATGGAGTGGAGTGGGATATTTCGGTTTACATTCGGTGTTTGGAAGTTGTAGGGAATTGGAAATATACTTGGTTTTATGTGAATGGTTGGACATTGATTAATTATAGAAAATTGTGTACATTATTGTGAAGGTGTATAGTAGGATTTTTTAGTACTAGAAATATATGATGATGAAATATTGTATGAGACAGTTAAATGATAGTATATGCTTGTCGGTGGTGTTGATGATAGTTATCCCACGGGCGATAACTACTAGACGCCGTAATGCATTTGGTTATTTATGTTGTTGGATAGATCATTATGCTGCAGCATTATTTACCAGGCGGTATTCATTGCAAAGAAATGGCAGAACTGACAGCAAGATATTACTAAAAATTGCAGTAATAAGAAGAATCAAAGTGATTTGAACCATTTTTCATCACGTAACTTAATAGAAGAAATACTACAGTAAATCATTGATGAGAGTTCGAAGGCTCCTGAGCACTGACAAGGACAGGTCCCCAGGCGTAACACTGACTTTTTAATGAGATATATCACAGTGATTGAGCTTGGAATTCTGAAGTCAATGATATTTGTTTCAGCCGCATATGGCCACTGGTTTATGAAATATTTAATGTTTAGTGGCAAGGAACTTTCAAACACTGAAATAAAACACTATCTCGAACACTAAATAGATCACATACTGTACATCGGTGATTGGTGATTAAACCAGGGATACTTTTATCCAATTCTGTAATAAATAGGTACTTTTAATTAGTAAATGCTACATTTTCTGCTTTTGTTATTTTTTCTTGTTAAATTATATCTCATTTTATATTACGAATAATCACGAACTGGACACCACTTTGTAATCAGATGCGAAAGAATACTCGGAGCAAATCGATTTAATTAGATTCAAAGAAATTCCACTCTAATTATCGACTTGATGACTAACAAACTGAAATAATCGAAGTAACATGAACGACCAATGTTATAACTTCATAGTTTGCAGTAACACAAAATCGGCACCTAAAACTATTGTCCTGATGTTGAAAGTTTCCTACTTTCCCTAACAACTAACCTAATTAAATAGTTGCTTTGATACCTGTAGGCAAACACAGTCCAAGAGAAATCTTATTTCAGTTTACAGCTAGAATTTTCTGTTGCACCCTAACGATTCCAGAAACAAAACTTATAGATCCGACAAAAAAACCGTTTGTTGATCCTCCAGCAATAACGGAAGAAAGAAAACCCTAAACAATGCAACGGGATCTGGAATATCGTTAAATCCCAGAGCGGATCGATCCGTGGAAAGATGTCAGGCACGTCGAGCCGATTAAAAATGTATGCACTGGGCCCGTGTTAAGTAGCAGATACTCACCTGGAGTCCTCAGGGTGGCGGACGGGGTGAGAGCCACCCCCTCCCTCCCTGTGCCGGGGGTGAAAGGGTGGCTGAAAGGACGCTTACCGAGTAGGCAGGGCTCGAATATTGCAATCGAGCCTCGGTTGAAGACGGGACAGAGACAGAGAACGCCTGGTAAGCACCTCTGAAGAGCCATCTACCCCCCGAGCTTGCGTTCCTAATCGCATCGAAGTCATCTATATTATTACGGGGCCGTGCATGCAACCCGGTTGCATCGTGAGACAAATTTTCCTCCTCGTCGAATCGAACGTCGTTCCGTAACAATGTCCCTTTAATCTTTTTTCTGCTATCTCTGTCTTCTTTCTTTTTCGTTGTGTGCCCCGCACTAAAGTGCTTTTAAAGATACGCATGGTAGAGAAGAGGCAGGTTGAAGAAGAAATTCTTGCCACGACAGAAAATGGAATTAGAAAAAGAAAAGGTCGGCGGAAGGGACATTTGATAAATTTGATAAATTGCGTCAGCAAATTTGATAATCGCGTCGATAAATTCCATATTTATTTATTAATACTCTGTTTTATTGATTGAAACATCGTTTAGAGAATTACTAGAGACGTTTTATTAATATTTACATTGGTCGAATGATTTTTCTGTTACTCGTAATAAAATTATATCTCGTTGTTACATGGTAATTAGCTGATTTTAAAGATGGATTATTAGCACATGTTTTGAATTGAGTACATGATTAACAATATTTGAAAGTGTCAAAAAAAGTTGAATGATTCCAGAACGTTTAGTTCACTTAGGCTTCTTTTCTACTATAATGTAAGGATACCCAGAAAATGCAGTCACGCTTCTATTTTAAATGAACTATAAAATTTTTACGAAGAATTCAAAAAAATGTTACAAAAATTTGCAGACACGGTTTAAATGAAAAGGTGCAGTAAATATTGTTTACCATATAAGAGATAGAGCCTACACCAATTGACTCACCCTGTATATGGCTGCATTTGTAATAGTGAACATTGTTGACAAACACTGTTATTGGAATGTTAAATTACAAGTACGTGTGCCCTACTTCTTCTTAAGGAAAACTTACTATACCAGCAAAGAGATTGAAGAAGTTACGAAAATAGAAATATAGTAGTCGTTAATTCTAGTGAAACTTTCATTTCATTCCCTTCCCTGACTTTTTTAATCCGTAAAAATGCAATCACTTCAGAACTTTACTATAGTTTAACACAGAATTCATTTTTTTCTACAATAAAAACATCGATTTCGATAATATTATTTTAGTTTCTTAAATGCATTCACAAAAATTTGCATTAATGTAAGAATTCATACTCGATGTTCTTAATGTCATAAAGAAGAAATTTAATACGCTGTTGAAAGTCATTGCCATTGTACAAGTAATTAAAACACTGTTTATATTATCGAAATTTCAGTGACACGAGGACACAATAACCACAGGTTGGTTTCTCAATTAATTACCCGCGAAAATTCACAAAAACGTTCAAACTCGCAAATTGTTTGAAACTCGAAAATCAACCGTGCATCGTGTCCGTACAGTGTACCATGAAATGTTCGAAATGCCTAAACGTTGAAACTATCTCGAACTAACATCCCGTGGCCAAAATGTTCCGGAATTATCTACGTGGACGCGGAAAACATATGTAGCGTTCTGTCCTATTCTTACAACCCGTCCTCCACGGGATCCTACGAAACCCTTTTCCGCTCTTATTACCATCCCCGTTTCCTGTCTCCAGCCTTATCTTACGGTTTTCCTGTGATGCACGCAGTGCTTCGGAAATTACAAGGCCAGAATTTTCATGGTATCACTTATCGGTGATCTGTGAAACTGGGAAATGGCAGACACGGTTTTAAACAGACTGCAAAAATTCTACACTAATGCGCAGCATTGTATGTAAAAAGAAAATTAAATAAAATATACTAATGCACGGCATTTTATGTAAAAAGAAAGTTAAATAAAATACACTAATGGGGAGGATTTTATATAAAAGCAAAATTAAATAAAATTATCAGGTTCTTCTGAGTTTAATAAGCTCTTTAATGAAGGTAAGAAAGTTCTCTTTGATAACCATTCTGGAAAATTTCACTTTAAATATGTTAAAGCCTGTTTATAATTGCTGTTTGCTTGCAATAAATATGAATATACAATGTTAAGTGCATTAAAGTTTTTTAAAAAATTTGGTAAAACTTTTACATCGATTTGTACAAGAATGCTTAATAGAATCATTAATGAGGGAAAAAAGATTCTGTTTATTTGCAATTTCTGGAAATTAAACTATAGTAATGTGTTTTTAATGATGAAAACGCGTAGCTAAAAAGATTAAGTGGTTTTAATTGAATATTTTCAGACGAATGTTATGTTCCCTATTGTATAAAAATTTGTTGTAAGACAATAGAATTGATTGTTTGGAGTTGTTCGAAAAATATTCATACAGTTCTGCGTTATAATATCGTCACGGATGAAAGCACAAAATCCGCAGTCTACTGATAAATACTGCGTTCCACAAGAATTGGGTTTCACGACTACAAGTGAATGACAGAAAGTAATGTGAATAAAATAAATGACGTAAGAAAATCTACTAATAGAGTCTGTGATTCAGTAAAAATAGCGGTAAAGATAAAAACTCAGGAAGTGAAGCCGAAGAAGACATGAAAATACGATAAAGCAATAAATAGATTCACCACGACAATTACCACAGGTGAAACTTGTCGCCATTAAAACCAATACTCGCGAGGAAGTCGAAGTTCAGGAGGTTAGTTCGTACGGAGTTTAATTAGCAGGTCCACAGGGGGATCTACCGAGCAATCCATCTCGAGTGTCCGATGACATGCTCTCATACCACTAATTAAATAAATATGGGACACGAAGGCGTCACGTGCTCCTTCCAGAATCGAAGAATTACTTTCACAGGAAACGAGGTTGCCCGAACATTAGCCGTCGCCAAATTTTCTTTGAAACTTAATTACAACTCGAATTAATAAAACCTCGTCGAGGCTGGAGTCGAAACTCAAATATGACAGTTCAAGTATCGGTTTCTCTCATAATTGGATTTAATCAAGACACGTGAATTAACGAGAACATTCATATCGTCATTGTCAACCCAAATTTTATTTAATGTATAGTCGAAGAAAATAGTATTCATACACTATTGAAGCTCTAAAATATATTAGGTGTACCAATAAGTAATTCGCTATAATACCAATATCATAGCCGAACATTTTAGATTTAGAACATTTTTCTAATCTTCTGCTTACACGACATGACGGAAAATGATGGGAACAAATAACGAATATAGTTAAAACAGGATAGGTGTTTGAATTACTTCGAAACGAATGCAGAGTTTTACCAAGAATAGTGGACTACTTATTGGTACACCCAATATATAGGGTGTTCCAAAATAGGTGCAAGTTCTTGAAGGGACTGATTCCTGGGGTTATTTGAAACAACTTTTTCCTTAGCGATAAAGTTCTCCGAGGCTTTGTTAACGGGATATTAACGAAAAGCTCCGACCAATCAGAGTGCGAGTCTGTTGGCTTATGTATTTATAGTATTAGAAATTGTCTAGAATACAGTATAGTTAAGGGTTTGACAAAATTCAAAAAGGTTCTCATTTTATTTGGAACTTGATGGATCAGTAAATACAATAAACAATTCTCTCTTTGTCTCCAGTTTCTGTAAATTATCTTGTAAAAGTCTATATTTGCATAAACATCCGCAGTTTACTGATTACTTTTTATACAACTACATAGATGTTAAGCATTTCCCATTAACTTTTCGATAAAAATTAAAATACTCTATAAATATTTATGGGGCACCTTCGACCCCACCTGACCACTTAAGAATTAACACGTAAACATGATTTAACACTAACACTACCAAACCCTTATTATTTTAGGATTACTGAAATTATAATATTGTTTCAGTCGAAATATACATTGTTTCTAATTTATTACACAATTTATATTACATTATATTACGTTAAATTGTTCTATATATTGAGTATATTACTATTTATACAATTTAATTTAGTACACCTTCAGTGCTGGTCGTTCCAGTCTTAAAGGTGACCCAATATGGACTGAGCAATCAATTGGTTAGCTCTACGAAAGCTCGGGATAGAGTAATAAAATAAACAAATACACTACCGATGGAACAATTCAATTTCACCAAAAGACCATCACGATTCACTGTAAGCAGAAAACACAAAAACTTTCCATTTCCAGCCAGCACAATACACAGTGTAGGAGGAATCCATTCACAGTTATCTTCGGCTACCCAGTTATTTCCACGAGAAAAATTCCTATCCACGAAAGAATTCCAGCAACAGCAACTTCTTACGTTCGTAAGTATGAGATCCAAAGAATCGTCTTTCGGATAACGAAAGGGGATTCTCGAATCGCGACACATTGTTCGAACCGAACGTCCACGTGTAAGAACAAGCGAGTCCCTTCCAGCGTGTACTTCCTAAACATCGACCTCGCGGCGCTGAATGTCCACGAAAGGAAATTCCTTCGAAGGATGTTCGAGTGATTGTGTCTAAGGTGCAATCGGGTGGCAAAGGGAGGAAAGAAAAGGCGGAAGGCAAGAAAGGGCTGAGCGAAAGCGCTTCGCCTCCGTTGCTTCCTCGACAGTCGACTTTCGACGCAACCTCGAAAAATAAATGGAAAAGCGATTCGCAACGGCATTGTGCGCGTTCGGACCGACAGAACGCGAAAAAGACTCCGTGATCGACAGTAGAATGGACAGAAAATTGTTCTGCGATCGCTTGACACCGTTCGCCGCCATGTTAAATTCTTATACACGAGGTAACAGGGTTTTTGAAACTTTTTCCTCGAATACTACAAAATAGTATTTCGTGAACACTGCACACGCGACATGGCTTTTTTTGTGGAATTAACCATTTTTCGTGAAGTATACCAACATTTAAACATTTTTTAATTTTAATAGATGACTATTAAACGTTACTTTATAAAAAACTTGCACTAACCCTTTCATTCCAAATTATCTCACTATTACGAGAGAAATACTTTATATTTTTATCCGCACTATGTGATGTATAAATGATTCACAAGAATATTTTAACATTTTTCAAGCATTTTTTCCGCCTTTAGTTATGTATAATAATTTACTTTATACAGTTGTTATACAGGCTGAAGCAAGAAAAGAAACAAATGATGAAAAATTGTCCTAATAAACATGGGTCGAAAAATTAATATTTTATAAGTTATACACAATTTGTTGTTTCGGTTCAAGCGATTGTTCTTTCCACTTTGGGGCCTATCGAACCATATGGGAACAATGAATTAACTTATCATTTTTTCTTCTTCTGATTACAGAAGGCTCTGTACAATTTTTATTGTTTCTTTACCATTTTCTTCATTGTTTCCGTACAGTAAGGCAGCTTCCGAAACGATAAAGTCACTCGCTTTAACCGAAACAAAAAATTGTTTATAACTTCGAAAACATTAATTTTGTCGACCAATGTTTATTAGGACTTTTTTCATTGACTATCTACCCCACAAGCTATGAACCCTGTTCTTGATTCACCCTTATATGTATAAATAAAACCCATTTTTCTTGCCTTTGATTAGTGAAGATACATGATACTAATCTTTGATTCTGCAATTTATAATACGTAGCTGCAGAACATAGCAGTTTCAGTTATCTCATTTCAGAGTACACATTTCGAACTTCACTACTGAGGTTCCACGCCCAACAACTAATTGCACTAAATAATTCCCCATCCTCAATCAGCACAAAGTTACGTCTGTTCATCGAATAACAACTCTACCATTGTCAAATAATCGTTAACAAGATAGATCATTAATCCATTGAACGTTACAATCGAAGAAACTAAAACTCCTTCATTTTGTCGAACAAGTAACTTCCATTTAATAGCTAACTAGAGTCCCCTGGGGATAAATACCCTAATCATCCCCGGCGAAAAAAGACGTAAATAAGATTCAAGGGCTATTAGGAGGCCGTGGCCCGAGTGAATATTCCTGGAAAGAAGGCGAACACGTATCCAAGATAAATTCAGCATTCATACTCGCGGCGATATCAGCGCGGAACGCGGCAAGAATTTCGTTACGGGCACCGGAAACGTTAGCACGAGGAATACCCGTGGAAAGGAAGAGAAAGATTCGCCGTGGAGGGGGGGGCGCGAAAGATTTATTTTATTTTTTATTTTTTTCCTCGAGACGTGCATTTCCAACTGTATAAGAGTAGGAGAGAGACGAAAGCAAGATTAATGAATATTCAGGAGCATCGGTGTGGAGTCACCCTGCAAGCTGGTTCGACGAAAAAAATAGTACGCTCGGCAGCCTGGTGGGAAAAGGACGCAGAAGGTGCGAAGAAAAATACGAAGAAATGAGATAGAGAGAGTAGATGAAGGAAGTCGGAATGAAACGAGAAGGATGCGTGTCCTGAGAGCTGCCGGCGAAAATATCCTGACGTTAACGCAATTAATTTACCGGGAACTTTACATTTTAATATTCATCCCCCGACGCAACCCACCCCTACTTACGTCCCTTTCTATTCTCTCCTTCAACTGGATTTCTTTCGTTCGTTTGCCCCCTGTCGCTTTACCTACGGGCTGGTCATCCTTCTTTCTTTTCTCCGACTTTAAGTTCTTTCTTTCTTCTTACGGCTCGCGGGACCCCGTTGTTCTGCTCCGGGGGTTGCGAGAAAAGAAGAACGAGACCAGACTCGGATTAAAAACGCTTGGTTACGTATTAAACCCGTTAAGTCGCACGACGATGTTACCTCGAGTACTTACAGGGATTATACTAATGTATTGGACGCATGAGTTGGGGATGAAACATTGAGTCACCGTGAACGGCCGGGTGGAATTATCTCAGCATGTATCTTTTAGTTTGCTAATGTTACGAAGCTCGTTTCCAAATATGGTATTTGCTACTACTTCTTTGGATACAACAAAAATTTTCAGTTTTAAATCTGAATAATTATCTGGAAAAGGTTAGATAGAAAATTAAAAAATGGAAGGAAAATATCATGTTAAATTTTTAGACATGGGAAATATGAATTGGAAAGGGAAAAACAATGAGCTAATGTTCTATTAGGTATACCAATACATAATCCACCACATTTTGTTAAGCTTAATATTTATTCTTTAGGAAATCAGAAGCTTATTCTATTTAAATAATATCTGGTTATGTTCTTAAGCAATTTTACGACAGCTAGAATTAAAAATTTGGAACGTTTCATCAAACTGTTTGAAATGTTTCAACACAACTTTCAGTTTGAATACCTCTCCGCGATCAAACTTGACTTGGAGTGTTCAAACTTCTCGTGTAAAATCACACAAAAAAAAACATATTTGGAAAGTTTACAGCACCTCGAATTAGATGTTTGAAACGTTTTATCAAACTGTTTGAAATGTTTGAACTCGACCTCCAATTTCAACGCTTCGCAAAGATCAAACTCCACTTAAACTATTCCAACTCCCCGTGTTCATAAAACACTAAACACGTTTGAAACTATTTATCCGCAGGCCACCACTACGTCACAGTGTCACGAAACGCGGAAAACAAATCGCGATGGAAACTGCATCGCTGGACAGGCCGCGAGAAGCCACAATTTCACCGGAAAATCGTTCGACGCGTTAGTTTTACGCCCCCCTGTCCGCGGAGGGCCGCACCCACCCCGGGACGCGATAACTTCAGCCAAGAAAGTTTCCGCCGTTTCGACCGCGACACGGTAGAAAACCCGCTATAATGGCGGGGGAATTCGCCGCGGGCGGAGACTATTTCCGAAAGAGCCGGAATTTTTCAGGACACACCGACGCCGCACGTCGTCGCGGAACGTCGATGCACTTACGGGGAGGGACGGGACAAGGCATCGCGCGGAAAGAAGATGGAAAAGTGGACGGGAGTCCCCCCCCCCCCCCCCCCCCCCCCGTCGATATATCCTCTTCCCCTCTCCCTTTTTCCTCTGTCCTTGTCGCGCCTACAATTCTTGTGGCCAGAGTTGGGCATTATTCGACTAAATTTTCATTCGAATAAATAGTCGAATAAATTTGTGCGAATAAATTTTGAATCGAATAAAAATTTAGTCGACTCACAGACAAATAAAGTGATCACTTGATTTCTACGAGATATGGTGACAGGTGACAGTTGACACTTAATGGTTTAGGTTAGGAAACGCTTGTTATGGGACGTCATAACCCTTACCCGCCAGCGTGTGGACCACTGCTTTAATTCCGCCTGTTGCGGCGCCTCAACCGTTCCCACTGTTCTACTATTTGTGCTGGTTTGTAGTGATGTTTTCCCGAACGGTGAACGTTCGAGGGTTACGTTTCTATGAAGTTGGGAGTCCCACGAGTGCAGTGCACGAAACGGGAAGGATGTAGGAAGAGGATAGGTTGTTGATGGTGGTTCATAGCGGTGTGGGGGTTCGTTGCAATTTTGGTTATTTTTGTTTATTGCGTGCTTTGAGGATGGTGTGAAGGCGGCTATGGGCGTTTTGAGATTTCTTTCGGGGTATGCTGCTAACGTCTATTTCACCCTTCAATCGATATAGCTCACCAAGACATGTTGGTGATGTGTTCCTAAGGATGTTTCCTGGTTTGGAAGCGTAAACTTTAGAGGATTTTTAACCACTTTTTTCTAGATCAGACATATTGTTTGTCATCGAAAGGTGTATGTGCTATTAAAGTACATTTATTGAACTTCTGAAAAATGTTGCTTCCTGTAAAAATTTGTACCAGAAATTTCGTTCAGTGTTACGTCGATTTCGAGCGTTCGGGCCATGTGCTCGCCATTTTCAGTGCTTAACTTGTACTACAGAGTGAAAGGGTTACTTTTTGAGTGAGTGTCATGCATGTACTGAGTAAATGACCCTGCAGTAATTAAAAATTGCAAAGTTGATTGCGATCTAATCGATAGATTTCTAGAAATATGGATGAACCTAGAGGTGAACAAAGTTAATGGATGTTTCACTAATCTGCATGTAAATCAAGTTAGCTAATGACCAAACTCTACTCTAGATCAATTGCTTGCATAATTGAGATTTATTAGAATATTTCTGTACTTCCATCAAGTTACAAACGTTTCCAAAAGATTTGAATAAAAGAATCTATTCACTAAACTATTTACTAAAGTTTCCTTCGTTATTTACTGCAAAACTACTAACTTCAACTAATGTGTAAAATACGATAGAAAGAAAGTAACTAAAAAATTTCCCAAGTTCTTTCTCTAGATCTCTGTTGTTTCAATAGTGTTTTTTTTTTAAAATACTTCCGACAGGAAGCCACTGTGCCAGTTATTACATTTATGCAATAGATCACGTTAACTGCCTGACAGAGCAGAACACGTTCCCCGTAAGTTATATTAGCAGGCGTGTTTGCACCGGATACGTGGCACTAATCTGCGGAAATTACGCGAAATTTATATATCTGTGCGAGAGGAGAAAAAGAAGAGCGGACGCTCCACGTTCGTGCTTTATGAAAGCATCGTCCCCCTACACACCCCCTCGCCCTTTTCGCCCGCTTTCGCAGGAATTACGACAGGAATTTTATTCGAAGATCCCCGTACGAATGGAGGCGCGGCTTACCTGAGCGCCCAACGTCACGGAAATTTATGCAACAATAAGCCATTTTGCGGTAATTTTATTCCGAAGCGTAATTTCGCCACGTCACAAGGAACGGGGAGTTTGATTAAAAACGTTTCAATTTAGTGTCGACGATGGATTCGGCGAAAATGATGTATACGTGAGAGATTAATGTAATGCATGTAATCTGATATTTGAATTGAATAGTCGAATTTTGTACAGAAGAATAACTTTGGTACTATTTATCTCCTGTGAGATATTGATGTAGATGACAGCTTTAGTTGCTAGTTGAATTTAACAGACAGCGACTTTGTTATAACTAAACATTTATATCTACAAATCTGGAGAAATTTCTATAAGTTCCTTCTATTATGTAGTAATAATAAAACGTTTGTATTACACTACAAATAATGTGGATGTAGGTTAAATTGATAAAAAAAAACAGCAGAAATTACGAAAGTACGAGTGTATATTTTCACTTAATCAAAATTAAATGTAGAATTGAAATTTGTATACATTCCGTTGTAATTTTTAATGTTTCTTTCCTATCCATGTGATTATATATTCAAATTATTTGTAGTATAAGAAAGATGTTTTATTATTACTAGACACGCGGATTTTATACAATTATATTCTATATAGGGCACTGTGAAATATAATAAAACACAAATTTTTTAAACAAACTTTCATCAGATATAACGAGTTCTCTATTTTACTCCGAACCCAATAAGATACTTAAGAGAAGAAAGAAATTCCTATATTTGCTCTTGTCTTCATGAATTACTTTTAAACATGTCATTTAGCTTAAAAATTCGCAGTCTATTTATCACTATTATGATTGTCTTCGACGTGAGTTCATTTCAATGTCCTTTGAAAATGTACAGACTCAACATATTTAGGTTGAACTATGGATCGTCTAAGATCCTAATTTCAATTCATACATTATAAATTTAATTCAAGGTAAGAAATAAAAAGTAAATTGAAATTTGTTTCATAAACAAACTGATGAATACTAAATTAGTACTAATATAGAAATATAAACGTAAAAATCTTTATTCTATTTGTCTTGGTAATTTTGTTTATTATGAAATAAAGGTTCAGTTCTGTCAAGCTGATAATAATCGTAACTGGCCTTCTACGTATGTAATTAAGTAAATCTGTTTTATTGTATTTAGTGAATAAATCGTCAATTTGCTATAAGAATGACACAACAAAGAAAAGTACAATAAATTTTTTCACGATATCAGTGAAGTTCTTTTTTGGTGGAATATAATTAATTACTCAAACATTTAGTAAAAAAAATTGTTTTTCTTTTACAAATCAACTAACAGTTCAGAAGTAACGCTCTTTCAGAAAAATAACTCACTTTCAGGGTTAATTTTTGTAGATGTCACTCTTCTAGCAAACCGAAGACGTGTATTCTTTAACAACTAAGGAATCTAACAATAGTAATACTAAACTGGTGAAATAAAACGACAAGCTTATAAAGGTTACACACGTTTTCATTTAAAAAAATAATTCAATTGATAGAGAAAAACTGCACTAATTATTGAAATACCTACTCCGTTATTTAAATTACATCCTTTAACACATGAATCTCATTAAGTCTTCTTTTCAGGATATATTCTATTATTACTAATATTTTTTTACATATTCAGTCCACAATCTAATAGTCTTCTTTTCTGGTATCAAGATACTTTACAGCTTTTCAACGAAATAATAAAAATCCTACGAACGCGTGGACATAATCCGCGAAAAATAGTATTTCGCCTGATAAAACGCACGCTCCGCAGGCCGGCAAGTATAATAATATTCTGTTCTTTTCTCGAAAATTACGAGGCGGACTTTATATCAGAACACCGCGAAGGATTTCATTACATTACGCGAATAAAAGCGGGCGTTACGCCTCTACTCATTTAAACAATTAACTTTAATTTTGGGAAAATTACGACACCGGAAACCGTCTGAACCGCCGCGCCGCCTGTGTAATAATTGCTCCCAGCGTCTGGTGACGCCCAATTGTTACATTACCGTTATTATTCACATTCCATTATTTCCGGTATAAAACATCCCGTGAGAAGCAATTGGGGGCATTGTTTTCAATCCGCCGGCGGTAATCTTTCAACAATACACTATTGTTTTGACGTTTTAGTACGTGCAATTAACGCTCGACGAGCTAACTTTTGACTTCTAAATTTTTTCTTTATCGCGCTATATTGTTGTCCGAGGAACAATATGTTGTTAACAGTGGAGGAGACACTTTTACCTCCGAATGGTTATGTATTTTTAACAGTTGAAGTATTTCTCTTGACAATTTCAATTTTTCACGCCATATTATTCCCATTTCGCTTCTTTATAGTGATACTTAAACCAGTACTAATTAGTCTAATTGTAAGTTGAATTTCATGAAAATAGAGGATCTAATAAAGAATTTTATGATAATTGTAGGTGAAGTTCATCTGAAGAATTTATTGGCTTGTGGGTTAAATATTTTTTTGGTGTGTTTTCTTAACACTAGAATTAAGTCAAATCAAAATGACTTGTCAGTATACTCTTGTAACGATGGTTAAAATGTTATAACAATATATTTGCCCAGATCTTTTGCAACTTTTATTGCGATATGAAAGCGAAGGAATTAATTAATCTATGAATTTGTAAATTTTCAAAAGGTTGTCATGTTTATCGTCGGTAGTTTCAGTGTTAATATCAGAGAAAGTTAGTGTGATATTTAATTGTCCGATTGTATAATTGTATATTTCAATTCTTAGTTTGAGTTACGTTAATTTTTTATTTCAAGAAAATATACAGTACTGAAAATATTTATTGCATCACTCGGATATTAAACACGTTATCAGTTAGACCTCTCTTATTATTAGTTGTCTGAAAATTAGTTAAAACAAATATTTATTGCGAAAATGTGTAGTTCACTATCTGGTCCGAAATAAATTGAAGACGAATCATTTTAGCAATCATATTCCTATGAAAATTGTATAATTGAGTGAGAATGATACAGTAAATAGTCCTAGCACTGTATGCCATTATACGGTAATTTATTAATTTATTAAATAAGATATATTATATTCTAGATTAATCTTAAAATAATACCATATAAACGGTACAAAAACAAACTTTTAAAAAATACTAAATACTTATCAGTAAAATGGGCAGCTTCATATGTAACAACCTAATAGAAGGATAAATAAAACGTTCTCATATACAGGCTGATTTAAATAACTGTAATCGTACATTACGAAGATTTTGAGATTTCTTCAGCAATTGTTTTTTAGTAGAATTCCATACATTCTTTGTTTTCCCAATAAATTCATCCTTGCAGTGAGTCTTCAGACTACTCCATATTATGTAAATATTCCACAATTTTTTTAATTTCCTTATTATTCTAATACGTTCAATTTTTTTACTGTTTGTCGTATTTCATTCGAGGAATACGCTTGTTTGTTTAAGTTCATATAATGTTCAGTGTACTATCAAATGCCGGTAATACAGCGATCATTTCATGTGCAACAACCATAATAATTACCATATTCTCCCTGAATGTCCAAATTTTTCCTTTTGTACGTACGCACACGTGCTAGAGGATTCAACGTTGCTTTTCCGTCGGAATGAGGTCACGTTTCGCGTTAAACCGACATCGCTGGGCGAGGTAGAAGCCAGCTTTGGATTTATTATCCAGGTGAACGCAAATCCATTGTTAATTATGAACAAGACCGTAGGAAAATAACCTGTCACGCGACGACGGGGATGACAACAATTATTCTGTGTAGCTGAGTCACGTGTTACACGCACGTGGCTGTCTATACGTCGACTGGGCACGGTCGATTAATAATCTCGCAATTGCCTTACCGCCTATGGTGACTATACATATATAAGTCACTCGATCCCTCCACGTATTAGTTCACCTTCCCATTTATTTGTCTGCGTGACACAATTTTATCAACCGCTGGGAACAATTTATTCACGTTGGGTATTAAAAGAGCTTTTAGTAGAATTGGATTGATGGAAATGGGACGTTGATTTTGGAGACTACTATGGGATATGGCAATATTCGATTTTGAACAGAAAAACAGATGATTCTAAACGTAAAAACTAATCGGAAAAATACAATGAAATATTTTTGTATGGGACTCCGTTTTCGTGAAAATCGACTTTGAAGATCTATCGAATAGAATTGACTAAAATGTCTTTTCAGGACAGCCTGTTTCTACTTATAGTAAACACGAATATGTACTTACTTGTCAGGTAAATATTAAAATCATCTTTTCCTGATCTGTACAACGAATTTTGTCTCAACCTATTTATACATGTTAACCATAATTCCTCCTCGATAATTTGAGTTTACCTTTTTGAAAGATTACTTTATGTGCTGCAATCTAACAAAATGATCAATTTAGCTTTAATTATAGCGAATTCTGCTTCAAAGATTCTCCCCTAAATATACATTTAATAAATACTTTTACACCAATAGATACATGCATATTGGATCCTCTTTTATTTATTCGAACAGAAAAAGAAACTCCAAACTTTCAAATGACAGTGTGTAACTTTTGTCACGCAAATTTCTTAAAATCCTTGCAACAAATGAAATAATTGTATATAACGTGGACAACTAAATAATTATGTGACATGAAAAAGGCGTTACAAAACAATTAACGGTATTTACTGTTTTATAGGAGTTAAATATTACTATGACTTTTAAAAGCAGTATACAACAGAATTGGAGTTTACTCACTAGAAAACTACATTGAATAATTCATATTTTACGAAAAATTGCTGTATTTACTCTCTTAACGCCCGCGGTAAAATACATAGGTATACGATATACATATATACATATCAAACATCTGTCTTTTGAAAAGAGGTTTGTAACTTTGATAGGTCACTGACTATTGTACTATATTCATACTAAATCTATACAACACCTGTACAACCCATTAATTATTTACAGTAAAAAAATACAAAGGTTATTTTATATTCAGAAATTTCTTGGGAAAAACTCCATACAATAACTATCAGGATACGTTCTGAGTAAATCACCAAAAATAACATTTCAACGTGAAATGTTGTGTAATTCATATTCAGAAATTTCTTGGGACAAACCGTAACCAATAAGTATCAGAATACGTTTTGTGTAAATCAACAAAAATAATATTTCAGCGCACGGGCGTAGCCAGGTTATTAGTCAGCTGGGGGGGGGGGGGG
>NW_015374106.1:784679-832410 GCF_001272555.1 Dufourea novaeangliae | reverse complement strand
CCCCCCCCCCCACCCCCTCGTTGGCTACGCCCATGTTTCAACGTGAAATGTGTAATTTGAATAGCGTTGATATATTTGTATGAACGAAGAAAGTGAGTAATCAAGATACATTCGATGTATATATTCATTCGATTTCCAAAAATCAAGTACGATTTCACGTGCTCATTAAGTATCGATTTTCAATGGTGGTGTACGTATTTGCATGGATCAAAGGGAGAATAATACATGTAGGTGTATCGCAGGCTAAAGACGAGTTGTGTGGATACAGGTGCAGGGGAGTGCGATCCGACCGGGCATAATTAATCGTCCGCGCAAACTCGCGAGTATGCTTCTATCGTGAACGAACGAGGTCGAAATTTTGAAGATAATTAATGACGAAGTCTCTACGGACGGTGGACGAAAACAGAAACTGCATTTCTTCTGTTAAATATTCATTTCAGAAATGATTATAGCACCTTTTTTCCTCGTTCGAATACTCGCGAATATGCGTCTATTGTGAACGAATGGGGTCGAAATTTTGAATATAATTAATTATGAAATCTCTATAGACGATCCGCAAAATCAGAAAGTTAATTTCTTTGTATCCCTTTTGTACAGAGACTCGCGATATTTGTGAAGAAAAAAGAATAAAAGACGGAAGGCGTGGTTGAAAAATTAATAATAATCGGACAGTGATGGAGAGGATGTAATGATAACAATTAATCCTCCGCGAGAAATATTTTATTTATACTTTAGAATAAGAATGAACCTAGAAAATTATTTCATGTAAAAGAGAGTAACTGCACTTTCTTCTCCTTATAATGTCTGTATTTGTTATTACTCGACTATGTGTGTCCCTACTGATTTACATTTTTAGACATCAATACATGAAAATCATTGCTGGGCAGAATTTTTTTTGTGTTAAGAAGTATCAAGTATTAATCTTTATTCATATCATTATTTATGTAGAGTGGATGCACCAGTAAATGAACACGTACCAATGAATGAACATTATATATAAAAACAAGTAAATTAAGTTATTAAAATAAGCGAATGATTAAATGTTAATTCTTTTCAATTCCTTATTTCATATTCAAACAATTTTCCAGCCATTGCTTAGAAATGTTAATTTACTTAATACTGTTCATTCACTGTGGAAATCTGTATTTTTTTCTTTTTGATTCAATTAAATACATTTTTCCAATTTTTCAGATTGAAATTTGCACGTTATAAAAAGGTGTAGATATTAAAAAATCTAATTTTCATGTGCCACATATATAGTAATATTATTATTTGAAATTCGAATTTAATAGTTACAAAATCTCTTAAGCGTTCATTCATTAGTGTGTTTACCCTAACTATAATTTGGTTATTATTAGTAAATAATTTAAAGTTTCAATTAAATAAACAAGTTTTCTTGGTGGAACAAATTAATGAAACACTATTGTAAAACGTACAAAATCGAGTATTTTGAAATCTATAATCTTGAGCATTATCTTATTAAAAGAATGAACAAAATTCGATATTTTAATCTGTTTATTATTTATTCATGAAATGAAATTCATTTCACACGGACGAATAACTCCGTTTCAATAACATTTCGAAAACGGAAATATCGCTTTGCACGCGCAAAATTAATTACATTCGAGGCAGTTTTTACTTGTATTAGAGGGCAATCATGTAATGCGGAGGAAAGCTTATTACTGATACAGACGGAATTATTTACGCCAAGAGGATCCAAATTTTTATTATCGGGACGGGACCAGCTCGGTGTTAATACAATTTTAATTGATATTGTCTCGGATTATTCTTCGTATTTATAGACATACTTTGTATTTATAAAATTTACCCCTGTAGAATTATTTTTACACCGATGTCCCATCTGTTAAGCGATCTCTTCCCTGATGAGTTTGCAAAAGAATGTTCATAGTCTGGTTTAAAAGTAACATACTACTGGAATATAGTTGAATGATTAATAATCATTGTATCTAAGATTTTATACATCTATAGTAGAAGAAAATAAAACAGGAATATAACGAAGGTTCCGTAAAATTTGTATTTTATATTTTATACCTGAGATGATTAATAAAGAAAATATGTTTGTGCTTAATTCTTAGTTTTACAACGAGTTCTATAGGTGAATGTAGTTTAAGATCTAAATTACTAAATCACTATTCAATTTTCTCTATAATTGCTATTATTTCGATGCTACTTTGGACATAAACAGCTAGTAGAATGTATCACAAGACGCTAAATTTAATGGCTTTTATTTGGGTATGAACAATTAGTTAAATGGATTGAACTATATTCTATTATAATTTTACTTAAATAAAGCATTACAGTTCTACAGAGTACCTATAAAGAAAGGCCCTATTTACATACAGTTGAAAATGCAGATTGAATCAAGAAAATTTGATTTAAAAAAATATAACCGCCATCTTGGTTTATACAAACTTTACAATTTTTAAGAAAATTTGTATCACCTAATCATGTAAAATAGTCCACTAACGCAATTATAAAGTGAAAACTGGAGTGTCAAGCGTGAAATTGAATTACGGCGATTAGCGAATAAGGAAAGAACAATATTCCTTTGTAATTAGTTAATGTCACGGTTGGTAGGATCGCGAGGCACACGAAATCCTTAATCACGTGGCACGTGCACCTGTTACGTGCATGCACGTGCAAACACATACGGAAACGGTTAATTATCTCCCGGCCGTTATGCAGTTGTATGCACCTGCATGTACACCGTGCAGCCCTTAACTCGCAATGTATCAATATCAATCAAATCAGAACCGTGCGATACGATAAATACGCTGCCATTCGGAAGTTTCGGCACGTTTGCTAAGAAACTCAATCATTCTCCAAATTACGGTAAAGTTATAGAAAAGGGGAACAATCGTCAAATCAATTAAGTTGTAAAATTGTTGGAAAATTTCCATCTCATTATATTGTATAAATTGTAGCAATAATTAATACTTTCAATCGGAATAGTTTCATATATGTATAGGATGAGATCTAAGTTATTCAGTTCTATACGCAAATAATATAAATTAATTAGCAGTATAAACATTCTTCATTATAATTCATTATTAAATGACTTAAACATTTAAAATGTAGATAAAAGTTATATCATTTGAATAATTAATAGTGAGACAAAAGAATAATTTTGCGACCTACTGTATAGTTTATTTTAACAGAAATATCAGTCCAATGAAACGTAGTTTATACACAATTTTTTAGAGTATACAATTTTATTAATTATATATCTGTTTCTCGTCCACGAATATTTAATCAGCCTGGAGAAATATCCAAACTTGTGATTGTTAGTTTCTATCGAATATAAACACAATTGCATACATTAATTGGTAAATTATATAAACCCGGGTCAAATTATTTTCAAGCTTCTGACCTCAATTATTTCAGTTATCGATTTATAGTTTATTGATATCAATTTACAAGTAATTGGGCATGAAGTGTATAAAGAGCGCTACCATTTTTAGTAATATTTCACTCACGCTCTTGCTGAAAAGTGTGCGACAACCTCTATTATTTTAACATATGAAACATTTGACACACCTTTATTTACTTTAATTGCAGCATCTGTCCATAAATACAATTGCATTTATCGTTTAATGTACATCTTTTCGGTATTGTTTAAGTTTATACACACTTGCGTTTCATCAGTACAGTATGAAAAATGTAGACTAAAACTTTCATGCGTTTATAACTTATACAAATGCGTAAGCACTAAAAGAGAAAACCTTCAATAAATATTTAAAGATGCTTTTAATTGTTTTTGAACAAAATCCTAAAAAAAGAAATAACTATCCACATATCACATGTTTGGAAGATTACTATAAAAACATAGTTTTTTATAATGTTCCAGAAACTATTATGTGTACTAGTAAGTAGTCCACTATTTCATTTAATTATGAAAAGATACATTTTAAATTAGAAATATCTTCTCGATTTTTCACTGAGAAAACTTATATAGGATGTTAGAAAACTATTATAAATTATATATGAAACAGTAAAGATCCTTGACTTCCATAGAAACAGATATTGATTTTGTCAAGAAATAGTGGATGATTTATTAGTACGACTAATAAAATATAGTATTGTCTTAAATTTCACGAATATCTCTACTCGATAATTTCCAATTTTAAATTTGTTGTTAATCGGGTTCATCCAAATATCAAAAATTTCAAACCAGTACAGCACAATGTTACAACTCTTTCATTTTTTATTGCTACCATTCGAAAATGTTTAACGATGCTGCAATAAGGGTATTCTGAAAGTAACGCAGTCAAGCACAATGTAATTGTAATTGTCTTATTTTCGTCGCTTTTTTATTCTCGGATTATCCTTTAAACCGTTAACTCGTAAAAAAAATTTTTTTCTATTAATGAATGAAATCATACCACGTAACGGGAAATTTTTACGTATTTTTCGAACCGTGTAAAACCGAAATCGTACTATTTGAATACTATGTGCATTGAAGGTTCGATGCACTCCAAAAGGTTCCAATAGAAAATTCGAATATACGGAGATTCTATGGCACGTAGAGTTTGGCCAGAGTTGGATATACACTCTAATACAGAAAATTTACACATTCAACCAAATAGAGAATATTACATCAACGCATGGCATAGGTATCACAGCTTGTGATTTATTGAAAATTATAGAAGACCGAAAAGAATGCTCAAAACATTACCGATTATCTTAATAGGCGTACACGTTACACCATATTGTAGTACTAAATTTCGAATACCCAGAAAATTGAAAATTGTAAAAGTTATTCTGTCAACTATTTTATTACGTATATTAATTATGAAACTGTTGTAACTGATAATTGCTTCACTGTCGTATCCATATCTGTGCTTATCTAATTACAGATGCATGAAATCTCAGGAATGTGTTTTGATTTTTCAAGTCATTTTAAATGCGTGACTAATATTTTGTATCAATTGGTCCCAGCTTTCAATATCTTGACTATAAACTTTTTCTTTAGTACAACCCCATAAATGAAAACTGAGGGGTGTCAGATACACGACAAACATACATCGCTCAGAAAACCATATCTCTTGGCTCTAGCTGCATACCTACGCATACAATGGACTTTCAAACTCGATTTATTCGAAAACTAAGATTCAGATGAACAAATTTTATTTTATATATAGGGTGTCCCTCCTAACGTGAGTACCTTCAATATTGCACTTGTTCTCGAACATACAAAAAAATGTAAGAGGAAAATATTCGTTGCGTGGAAGGAGTAAATACTATGATAAGCAAACATTTTCACAATGTAATATTCTTCAAAATTTCGATGTCATCGATCTTTTGTTTAAAGGGCCTACATATTTTTATCAGCGTGTCGTAATAGTTCAGCTCAAGACCAATCCAATGACCTATAAGAGTGTAAACTACATATAACCTTGAGCACGAAAACTCTACAAATGTATAAAAATAGATTTAAATAATAAAACAACTACGATAATGGGATTAGTGCAAAAATGTACCAAAGTTGATGGACATGACATTGAGCATTTACTAAAATTAATTTTCTACAAATCAAAAACAAATGCGATATTATAGACGCTCACATTACGTAGAAACACCACTATATTTTTCTCATTTCTTCCTCGAGAATCACACCGTGCCCACTACTACATGCTATTTAGCCACACCCTCTATAAGGGCAGAAAGAGATTACTTCAAAAGTGATCTTATACAATTATTGTTAAGATAAATACAATCAATGATTCATACATAAAGTCCCCTAACTTTTCTTTATCAGACTTTGTATTTTTCGTTTCGGGTCGTTTTCACGTACGTCACCCAGTATGAGCAAAGTTCTATTTCGGACTGGGTCTCCACGCGAAATCCCCGTTCCCCGTTTATCGACACGCCGTTACGCGATGCTCCTAATTAACGGTCCGCTTAAATGAACGCGAGAGACGCGTCTTTACTTAACGCTCGCGTCAATCATAAATTACACGCCGGTGCACGGAGTTGTTCCCTCCCCCGGGGGTCTTCGTCCCGACAATACCGCGCGTAATTATTTCTGAAACTTCCTCAAGTGTTCCCCAGGGGGCGGAGTCACAGAGTCGCGACGTTCGAACGCCTCCACGACCTCGCGACAGGGAAGGGTCGACGGGGGGTGAGTTGAATCGCGGTTACATCGGCCACGAATCAGGGATAGACCGGTCACCGATCCGTTTGCATGCAAATGCACGGGATCGTAAGACGATCGAGAGGGCAATTAGTCGTCCGAATGGTGCTCAAACGTGACCCGCGGCTGCGACACGTGATTGTGGACGATGGCAATGAACAGTGATAGGCCAGCAATTAGTTTGAAGCATAGTCCTAGCTCTAATAAATTACTTGATATAGAAATTGGAAGGAAATTACGTCAGATAATGAATTATTATCGCTGACAGGAAGAATTGTTAGTTGATAGGGAATTATTTAGTCTTACATCTTGTAAGGTACATGACTTTTTGTGGCTGGACGCATTTCAGAGATTTCAAGCTCACCTTGATTTTTTTTAACGAAATGACCGAGTTTTTTACCATAGATCGATAGAGTATCAAATTCTGAGTAAAAATGTGTTGATCTGCATACGTCCTAAATCTAATAGCTAACAAGATAGTTACAAAATAATCACTGTATCGAAATCGCTGTATTGAAGTTGAGGGGCATCAGTTCGAGCACCTATAGCTTCCAGATAGTAAGTACGTGCTAAAAATTATTTTGTAAATATCTCGTTGACTATTATGTTTGGAGTTATTTTAAACAACTCAGTCCTTATGGAAATTAATATCATGTGGGATTAGTTTCCAGACATTTATGAAATGATGCAAAATTGATTTTGTAATGAGGGGCTGATCAGCATATATCGTGTTTGATATTTTTCGTGGCAATTATTGACAAACTTTACAGTTGAACGATGATGCGTAACAACAATCTTCGACCGGTGAAAATTGTAACTCCGTTTGCCCTTTGGCGGTAATATCTCATAATCGTTCGGACATAAATGTCCGAGTCGTATTTCAAAATCACTACCCCCGCCACCCAATTATTGGATTTTTGAAATTTCCGAGACGCGCTTAGAGACGAGCAAAAAAATTGAACGAAAGTATTTGTACGTGGCGGAAATTATTCACTATCATATTTAACGTGGAAAACTCGAAAAGAGTTGAAAATTCGATGCATTATATCTAATGAAGAAAATTTGTTTGAAAAAACATCTTTAGAAACGCAATTTTTTAAATATTTTAATTTTAAACTTTAAATATATACCTAGGTTTGGGTTAAAATTAAAATTAATTTCCTTCTGAGGAACGTAAATTTACGCGGTTAATTTTCACAACGGAACATTCTTTCTAATTACGATAGACCGTAATACTTATATAGTTAAGCGCCAGAAAGATATAAAACGAAATTAAGAAATCGTGAATATCCTAAATTTCACTGTTACTGTTATATAATTAATGCATAACTGGCGACACAAAAATTTATGTGTTAAGCACCTTAAACTTTTTAATACAATAACTTTAAACAATCATAAATTAATGATACAGTATTATTATTAGACTATAGGATGTTTATGCATTTATAGTACCTATCTTCTACATTCAAAAGTACAGTAAAATATAGACTGCAATAAAATTTAATACTATTCAAGTACAATCATTAACATAGTCAGATTCCTAGTACCGGAAATAAATTTTATCGAATTGTAATTTTTATATATTAGTGTAAAAAATTGTAAATTTGCATAAACTTCCGCAGTCTAATTATAGTACACATAGACAAGATAGACTGCATACATGTCAGAAAAGTTACAAGTGTATTTTACACATTGAGTCTGGAAAAAAAAGTCTATAAAGTGACTATTACAATTCATGTTACGTTATAATGATTATATGTATAATAAGATCTAAACACTTCGACATAAATGGTTTTAAGATCATCATTTATTAAAACCTTCTTTTTAGTCTTAACATGTTCATTACACTTGAAAATTTTGTAACACTAACTGTCACTAATAATCCTTAAATGTAAAAGTAAATGGCACTAATAATCCATATATATAATATGTAACAATAAAAACACTAAGATGAAACCTTATTTCATGCTATACAGTATAACTTAAAACTGTATCATTTGTGGTTACTTAAACATTATCGTACTTTTTACCGTTGTTCCCTTCATTAGTTACTTAACTTTAACTTATACTTTTGAAACTACCCGCAAAAAAATAATTCCGAAATATATTACTGTATTTATTTATTTATTTCAGTACATTCTGTCGTTCACAATCTATGGAATTCTAGCCAATATGTACATTCCAAACATCCTACAATAAATTAATTATAATTGTAAACATATAGTTTACGACAATTTGTATTCCAGTTTTTTGTTTAAAATTATTTATATAGAACGAGTATCTACTTTCTTTTTATTGTGAAATCAATGTTACCAAGCAACTCCTCAGAGATTTACAGAGGAGCTCGGGTATCTGTAGTGTGACTGTCTACAAGCACGTCAACTATAATGCGTATATTAGGTACGATGGTTGAGCATTACACGCATTTCGGCGTTCCATATTCATGCATCTATGTACACGTACACGCGTCATGTACAAATGTACATATATATAGACGTGTACACATTAAGCACAAAGGCTGCAGGGAGCATTGTATCAACCTCAGTACGTTCTACCGAAGTATAAATGTTGGCGCACAGGTTGAATCATTCTATGTAAATTGGCACCTGCAATTACGCTGGTCCCTTTTAAAAACTTCATTCCCTTTTAAATATTCATGTAAAATATTTCAAATTTGTTAACCTTTCTGTCCATGTTAATATAACGTATGCAATATTGATAGTATTATTGGTATACTGCATTAGTATATTAGTTTTTCAAATAAAATTTCTGAAGCAACTAAGTTCAATTCTTTCAGTAACTTGTTACATAAAATTATGTTGATAGTATTGTTTAATTGGACAAGATTTTTCAGAAAACAAATATTTCTGAAATTTCTTCCTTGTGTCAAAGTTTGTATTTTAGTTTCATTGCAGAAAATCATTGTTTCGACTAATTCAAATTTCTCAGTTTTGTAGTACCTGTCACTGCTCTAAATTCTGAACGTTTCTACTAAATTTTCCAATTGGACGACGATAAAAGATGTACAAAAATTACGCCATTAAAATCTAATAAAATATAATTAATATATATGTAATTTCCTCAAATTGTCCTTCAAAGAAGTACATCGTTTTCAATAATATTCGTTCGATTCCATCAAAGTTATTAACATTGAAACACATTCTAGAATTTCTTGGTCCCCATAATTACATTTTAGAATAAATTGTCTATGTGTAAATTCGCCGGAAGAATCGAACACATTTCACAATATACTCCGCGTGTATAGTAGTAATTATATAAAGTGCAAATAACGTTCAATATTGGCTCGAAGTTTAGCGTAAACAAGCAGCAAATATTAACGCTGGCTTTTCATTCGTTTCGTTCCAAGCTTTGTGCAATTTCAAAAAGCCATCACTGGAAATGACAACCTCATTCGGGGACCATTACTGTCCATTCGATAATGTTTTCGCATACGAACATACAAATGTACACGAACAAAAATAATAATAGAATTTTAAAATAATGATTTTATTTTTTATTCGTAATAAAATCTTTATAAATACAATCAATTTTTCAATTTTCCATATATTTGACATTCGTGTTAATTAAAAAACGAACTCGAATTCGGAGAAGCATCCTACAGTATTTCTACTCTAAAAATTTATTTAAGAACGTCAGTGCTGACACCATATTTCGATTAGGAAAATCTATTAAAGTTCTATTCACCTATGTTACTTTTACGTTTCCCCAATTGACTTCAATAATACCTAATATGTGTACAATTAAATTATAATCTGTTTATCAATTCGATATATCTAAACTGTACAGAACTAAAAATTAATTATTAACTTCAATGCTCCAACCATGTTTTGATTCTTAAAACTACTAAAATTATTTCTATTCAACTGTATTATTTTTATATTTGCTCAATTAATTGCTAAAATATCTAATGCATGTACAATTACATTAAAATCGGCTTATCAGTTCGACACTTTCAGATTATACAGAACAATCGAGATCAATACCAAAAACCTGGATAACGGGTAATATCTTCTCGCTTTATGGGGGTGATGTACGTTCAGCTGGCATCATTGCGTACACGAAAATGTGAGATTGAATGTACCCGCTGGTAATTGCACAATACCAGCGATATCTTGGTAGAATTTATCGATTAGCTTGTGCGTTCCTTCATGTCTGGGTTATTCCAGTAATTGCATAAAAAAGAAATTTTGTTTGCATTAAATTTCAATCAGCTGGACTAGTTAAAATAACTCGTAACGCTTCTATTCCATGGTCCCATCTAATTGGATATACATATAATCTAAATTATTACAAACAATTGTTATGAGATAATAAGTTCAGTGTACTGTCTATTGGCAATCTTTTTCATATTAAAATATTGCTAACAAGATAATCAAAAATTTTCAGAATTGTTTGCATTCCAAGAGATATGCCATAAGTATTTTGTTACAATTTAATGAATCGTAACATTTAACAGTTTGCACTATATGTTTATAATTTGTCAGAAAAATTCGTCTAAGACAAGATTTAAAAAGTTGAGAAGCTTGATAGATTTACAAGTATATTTAATCCAAAGAAAAACGGAATTCAGGATGAGAAAATTATATTGAATAATTAATTACTAGTTTACAGACTGCGTACTTCATGTGTTTATTGCATATATCTGTCAAACACAATAAACTAAAAGCCATGATGGAGGCTTAACAAAATTATCATTTTACGTTTAACAGAAGAACTGTAAGTAAAATATTTCCCAGCCATAAAGTGTTACATGTTCATTAACCTCAAATTATCATAAGCTTTAAATAACTAAAAATTAAATACTTTTAATGAACAGTTTTTTCGATTCTGTAATCTTTCATTAGATGTATGTGTAATTAATATACATTTGTTATCACCCGTGTATCTATACCTTAACGTAAGATTTACTAAATACATTGTCTTGTTGACCTCTCTGTTATAGAAAATCATAACATTTGTCTATAAACAAATACAATTTCTGAAACTATTTATATTTATCTAATCTAATTACAGAAATTCAACGACTCTTGCCAACAGTTTAAATTATTATATTGACTTAAAAATAACTTCTTTAAAAAAAGTTTCATAGTAACAAAAATCTTTCTGTGAAATTTACGTCGACAGACAACAATCGTAATTTCTTGAATATTCTCAATCATTATTATTAATTATTATTCTATTTAAATATTTCTATTATTACAGTTACTCAATTATTCTTTATCTATTCTTCAGTTTCTATGTAGGAAGTTATTTATGACTCGACCAGATATTTGCCAGGAAATATTTATTACAGGACAAATGAATCTCCTAACACGACTTTTCAATCGATTTTTCACCCTCACCGTCGTCCCTTTAGCACGACAAATTCTTTATGTACCAGTTGAATGCCGTGACTATGCAAATAACTTCGACGTTCCGCTTTTTGCAGGCTTACAAGTTACGAGGGATGAGCCGAAACACCCTAACTAAGTGCAGCAAGTAAATAGAATGCGCGATCTCGAAATTCCCCGTTGATTATAACTCTTCCCTGGCGGCTCGCGCACGTCTTGGTTTCCCGACTTCTCGATTTCCTCTGAATTGAACTACTTATCGCTGTTTGCCAACTGTATCACGTCCAAACTTCCTGGGAATCGAATTATGCCGCACTGAACTCAGGCGTACTTATTTATTTACTGAAACTACCCGTTAGTACATACGTAACAAGGCGAAGTAATAAACAGAATGAAATGTAATTCCTGGTATAATAGAAAAGCAGCTGACTTTACATGTAAAAATAAAACAAAAATGCAAAATGAAATTTGTTCGTGTAAAGTTTTATTTTCGGGAAAATACAATTTCAATGATTGGACTACTGGTTAAATTGTTTTTTGTACTACTGGTGAATATGCCTGATCACTGTGGACCATTTCTACTTGCAATAAGGTTGACTGTGATAGGGATTTCACGTCGAATTGATGATCAATTATGGACTTGGTATCAGGAATTTTTATGAGATTGGAAAATAAGATTGACCATATGAAATTAGGGAGGTTTAAGACATTATTTTATTAATTTCGAAATTATTTAAATTTTCTGTATCTTTTCGGAGTTTTAAATTTGTGATATTAATATTTCAGAAATAATTTTCATTTTTAAATACAACGAAAGTAAGCATTCGATGATTGATGATTTTGAAGATAAAAATGAAATTCTACGCTTTATTTCCTTGGAAATATACAAAAATTAGAATTTTTGTGGTCTCATATTTTTGGCTGGAATGGTTTGTACGGTATTCTTCTCCACCGATTTTACTATTTTCATCTATAGCAGTTCGTTTACTGACTATTGCAGTAACGAATAATACTATAACACAGTCAATATATGTATATTCATAATCATTAATATAAATATAAATAATCGATGATGCTTCTATACACAGGGTGTTTTCTTGATCTCAGTCACCTGGAATATGTCTCTAACTTTAAACGTTTAAGTAAATAAAAATTAACTGAATTAAATGACATGTGTCTAATTTTATGTAAAATATGATCAAAGTACAGACTTAATTATGTTTTGTATAGTTAATTAATATTTCTATACAATATGCTGTACGTGAAAGAAATTCTTTTGTAGCGATCGTCATCGGGGATCAAATGTCGTCTTCTATATTGAGCATTTAATATTAAAACACTCCACATTGAAAAAGTCAGTAGTACGAAAAAATGTTCACAAAAATTATTACATCCACACAAGCAAATGTCCTATGATTTATGAACAGTAATGTACGTAATTATTTTTAACTCTTTAGCTACGACGGAACTGGCTAAGAAGAGCTATCCCTGTATTGAATATCTTTATTAGTTGAGTACTATTATTAGTGATCTTTTGGCTGGTAAAGTATACCTCTTACAGTAATGTCTCGATGAGTACGACGTACTCGAGTCTACTTCGGAGCATTCATGGCAAGACGGAATGGTTAAAGTCGAACCTATGCTTAGCTTTGTTTACTCTGTTTTGATTGGTTTCACAGTGGAACTCCCCCAGTGGTGGGAAATTACACTATTGCTCGTGTCGCATTCATCGAGGAGTCACTGTATTAGGATTATTATTGACAGTCATGATAAAAACTGTGAAATATTTACTCGTCTGTTTCGTGCAGTAAACAAATACTCAATAGTTCTTAAATAAGAATAATTAAAATGGCGTTTAGTCCTAAACAATCACTTCACAGAAAGCCAGTATAGCGAGGTGTAGTAATCGGAGGATTGAGCAAAATTCGTCTGCGCTTAACACAATAGAAAAAAGATTACGAAATTATCTAATGATGATGTAATAAACAGTTCGTTATTTTAAATATGCGAAATTAAGGAACTCGTTGCAAATATACGCGGGAAAATATATTAACAGCGGTCAAAAGCGATTTTCCAGCATCGTCGTTCTCGAGATCCATGGTGGTCAGAGGATCGTAAAAGGAACGAAACGAACCGCAGGGGCTTGATCTACGTATGGGGCTTGAGCTTTACGACTTTACCCACTTTACATTAAAAGCACTCTCGCGGTTAATGGACGACTTCTCATAAACGAACTCCGCTTGTGAATTATCGACCCTCGAATTTCTCGTGGAACACGCTCCCTTTCCGATCTTCTTTCGAACCGGTCCGCCTTGGCGGGGCCCATAAATTACCATCGCCGATTAAAACTTTATTACGGTCATAGTAAACGTCACGCGCAATTTCGACGGCAAATTTTCCCCAGGCTCCGGGAATTTCGAGTTTCGCGTAAGGGGGAAAATGGAAAGGTTGGTCTTGTTGCGGTATCGAAAATCATCGTTAAGTGCGACTGAAATGGCAAAACCGTGTAATGTAATAATATAATAATATAATTACATGTCCCTGCCATGTAATCCATTCCTGGATGGATAACATAATTACTGGATATGTTGATACGTTAGGTTAATGATTAAACGTTTAATTTTCAATGATATCGCTAGTTAATATCAGAAGTTTTGGATTTAGGTTTACTAATTAATAGATCATAAGTACACTGCGCATTTTTATGCAAAACATCATTTTATAAAGTGATTTATAAAGACAGAAGTGAAAATAGAATATTTTACATTTCACAAACGCTTCCAATTTCTAATTCCAAAACACACTTCCATTTGGAAATAAGGTAAAAAATTCAATAAATCAATCAAATTTTTGTCCCTTACTGTATTTCACATGCTTCTGCATGTTATCGATGTATACAATGTACAGTCTAATCATTAATCTTAACGTACACGCTGTATCTGAAGAATACTACACGTATAATGAAACTTACATATGTTACACCACATTTGTTATCTCCTAACAATATATAACTATAGTCTGCCGAGGTATAATAATTCCTAGATACAGTTAGGCAAGAGCTCTAACCATCTTATAATACTTTTACAAATGTTTGCTTCGTTTTCAGTAAGAGTTCTAAGAATTATAAACAAGACACTAAGTCAATGATATACAGCAAGCTCAATTAAAAAACTTTAAGAATGCCTAATAATATTTTCATTGCGTTTCTTATGTAATAAAATCCTTGATGAACGAAATAGACTTCCGTTTAATCTCGATTTTTATTCAATAAAGAAGAATAAGTGTCAAGAATATTTCGACTTAGTCAACTTTTGTTTAAGTGTAATAATTCATTATTTTTTGTCACCTTATCATCAAACCATCTATAACAATTGTAGATGAAAGATTTTGAAGAAACAATAATTATAGCTAAAAACTGTGAGAGGAACAACAATTGTAATCAAAGATTGAGAGAAACAATAATAATTGTAGTTAAAAGACTGTAAGAGGAACAACAATTGTGACGAAAAATTGAGAGAAACAACAATTGTGATGAAAGATTAGTTTATATTAGTCATGAGAATAGGTTTTCTAATAATCTGACAAAACCTAGTTTGAACACCTCATTCTTTTTATTTAAATAAACGTAATTTTTTTTAGATAACTAATAAAACCAGAATTCGTACCATGTTCCAATGCATTACAAGAGTAGGAGATTCGAGAATAATTTCCGCCCATATCACTTCTAAAATACTGAGTATTCAAGTTTGATCGTGATCGTACGTCCGTTTCTATTTTCCGTGCAAACACGACTTACAATTTCGTGTTCATCCGTCCAATAACTTCGGCCGTGGTCTTTTATATCAACGTTCCTGTACAGCCCGAAGCCAGTGAACCGGAAACTATTGGGGCAAGCGGCGAAGTTGAAGGAATCAATGTCCGTTTGGACAATGGTAATTGCAGGTTCCTTACAAATCGCGGAAACAATACATACCTTTAGAATACACAGACGCGCATTCTCGAGTCTCTTTTTCATAATAATTATTTCGGTCAAGAGTTTCTAACTATTTATACTTTCGTATTTCGTTTCAAGTAGGTATTTTTCAATATTTTTTCTCAATTGCATAAGTATAACTAGTTGTTTAATATTCTCGAGAATATGCATCATATGAAATAATTTCGCATTAGAATATACACATCTTATGATATTTCTCTAAAGAATGACATTTTTTAAATTGAAAATAACTCTTGCGAAAACTTTTTTGTGTACAACTATTATCTTGTAGATTAAACTAGATTAAGTTTAATGAAATTAACACCTAAATTCTGATAGAGACGTAAACGTTTCAACGTTTTCCTAGCATCATTTACTTAAATTATTTGAATTCGATCGATTTGCCTTCTATTATTTTATTCATCATTTGGAACTATTGTAAATTCACTTAAATCTAACTACATTCGTTTCATGCAAATTTTACATAATTCAAATTGATTCAGATCATAGAAAAAACAATAAATATTTGATACAGTTTAGAGTTTTGAATTTCCAGTTTTTCAAAGAAAAAGTTATGTACTATTACGTCCTAAGACTTAAAGTTTAAACATTTTCACCGTTAACCATTCGTAACTTTTAGACATTTCAGAATATTTTGAGACTATTTGACTAGACTAGTTCTTTTTACATCATTTTTCTAAATACTTTTCTAGTAAATTTCTTACCACCCTAAAACTTTTAAGGAGTTAAAAATCTACCCCGTCTAAGTTCCAGTCAACCAAAAAATATTTGCATTTTTTCTCGAAGTATTCATAGGATGTCCGAGACTGTACAATTCAAATCGAACCTACATGCAATATACTTGATCCCATCACTACCCCTGACACTATTACGAAGTCAGCCCTTCCATCGAACCAGTGTCTGCTCACTTTTGTCCCCAGACTGCACGAACGCATTCGACTCTCATGTGTGCAATGGATTCCAACGCAGACGCACGCATGAATGGGTGGGAGGGTAGAGAGGGAGTGCAGCAGAAGGAAAATAAACGGGGTTGAAGAAGGAGGCTGGCACAGGGGGTGGGAGATCGCGAGGGGTCGTAACGGAAAAGGAGGAGTCGAGCCTCCGACGGTGCACGCCGTAATTTGAATTCCGAGTGAATTGAGTTCGAGCCCTGCTCCTGCAGACACGCTGCTCTTTCTTTCTCTCTCTCTCTCTCTCTCTCTCTCTCTCTCTCTCTCTTTCTCTGTCGAATAACGCCGGGGCTCCTAGGCCTGTCTGGTTTAATGGAACATTTCCTCGCGCCCCCACTTCTCCACCCCCCGTCGAAACCGGTCGTATAAATAAATAATTAAGACAACTCTTCCTGAATGACATTTTTTCGGGCTCATTTGCAATTCATTACGAGACGGCAGCGCGGGGTGGTTCACCCCAGAAACTTGGGCTGCCTTTCGAAACTTTCCTCCCCCTCGGATGAATTAAAGCGTCCTTCGCGGCGCCAACTACTTCGGACGATTTTCGAACGGCCGCCCGGAAGAATTTGGATTGAAATACCGGCGGGTGATTTAATCCGTATCGTGGGGCAAATATTCCAATTTAGACCGAATTATTCTTTGATTTATTACGCAAGCGGGAGATGATGCACGAAATAATCCTTTTGTAACCTCCTTTATGCGGTTTTCATTTTTTGTCTTCATTCCTATGCAATTTGTAGAATATTTTTATTCGCATTTGAGGAGTTCGGGGGATAAACGATCATAGTCATAAAAAGTATAATTTGTAGATCCCGCTCCCCCCACCCCCCTCTATACATGATCCAAAAGCCAATATTTTTTTTTACAGTGGGTGTCTGAATTTTTTGGGGCACATTAAATATTCCTGGAAAATCCGTTTATAAATTTAATTAAAGTAACATTTTTTTTTAAGCAATCATACTTTTCGAACTAAAGACGATTTTATCTTATTTTCTTACTTCGTACTCTATGTTTAAATATAATAAAATACTGTTAGTATTATCATTATTACTACATTTATTAGACAGTGGTAACTCAAATCCTGAATGCTCCAGTTAGTTTGAATACTAGATATAAAAATAATAAGAGGAACAAATTATAGTAACATAATGTAATTATGAATCTCTATTCACAAAGACGTATCATAAATTCTAGTAGTCCTTAAATAGATTCATATGTAACATAAATATTTTGCTCATATGTGTTTCATAAATTATTGTAATCCTTTAAAATGAAATGTCGAAATAATTTAAATACAATACTTTAAAGAAAAATTAGGCATAGACACTGTAGAAGTCTATTATGATTATGTCATTGAAGTACTACTATTTTGATTTACCGTTGCATTAAAACATGTACAAAATGTTCAAAAATCTCACAAGATAATAAAGGTGGTATAAATATTTAGTACGGGGCAGAGTGGACATAAATTTCAGATCTTTAATAGTCGACTTAAATGTCTGTCAAATATAATTACTCCTTTGGTACAGTACCTCTATTCGTAGACTAGTTATGAATGTAGACTTCTGATACTTAAGCAAAGTTATGAGCACTTTGTTCGCAAGAAATAGCGCAAGTAGAGAAAACTATAGTCACGCCAGACAAGTGGTTGTTAGTCCCCAAAGTTTCAAGGAGTGCGCTCTCAGAAGCTACATTATTTCAACGCTGAATTCGCCATAAGATGCGTTAGTTTGAAGGCTTGCGACTAATTGTTCAAATTTATTTCTGTTATATACGTTTAAATATTCAAAATTTATTAATTAATCCAAATTACTTAAAAAAAAACTCCACATATAACAAATACAGCCAGAAATGATTTATATGTATATAAATTTATACTGTTTTTGAACGAATAATAATATTAGATGTACCAATGAGTAGCTCACTATTTCTTTAAAGAATTCATAGATTATGATACTTACGAACAAATTAGTCCTCTACTACTCTCATTGGGACATTACGGAACAAAATGTGAATCTCCATAATCATCCACAAATTGATTACAAATTTTGTAGCTTTTTCATTTCAAGCGGTACTGTAAGTGATACATAAGGCATCAATAATGTATAACAAGGACAACCAAGACAGTTTGAACAGTATCGCATCATTCTACACAATTACAATGCCAAGAAGAGTGCAGCACAACAATACCAAAAATAGCCGCTGGTATCGTTCACAACACAAAGCCACCCTCGAATCCATTAAACAACACCCTCAAGGCGTAAAAACTCACAGACGCTTAGAGAACGATTCCCTCCGAACCGTCGAAAGAACACAATCGTTCCCTGCCCCCCAAGTATTCAATTACACCTCTGAAACGGCGCACAAAGCCAAAAGACGAGCCCCGATTACGTTCGCTTTTCAGGCGACTTTTAAGGTCGAATCTCGGCGAGTAAGCGGCCCAGCAGAGCAATTAGCCCGGAAAAAACGTTTTCACCCGAATAAACGAAGGAATTCTGTGGGTCTACAAGTTTAAAAAAAAAAAAAAGAAAGGAGAGTGAAAGCATCGCGAGTAGAGGAGGCCACGGCTCTATCAGACAAGTGGTCGCGCCATCGGCGCGGAGTCGAGGCTCTCCTCGAGCTCGGACCGCACTGGTATAGACACGAGACTACTCGAGAGGCACCAGAGTGCGACACGATGTTTCAAATTAAGGCGGAACACACCGTCCAGGTCGAGGAAGTACCCACCCCCCGTGTTTTCCTCCCTTGTACATCCCCTTTTCTTCGACCAAGGCGCGGCGCCGCTTTCAAGAGACGTTTCGCCGTGTAACGCGACGGTGGAAAAGGTCAGAGCTGTCTCGGGAGACTGGCCGTGATTCGGGGAAGATCGATGAACTGGGAGAGACGACTTCGGGGGAAGTTAGCGTCCGTGAGAGTGAGGGACGCTTTGGGGGATGAAATGGAAACAACTGCACGCGGGTTGTTTTTTCCACGCGCGTAATACCGCCTGGAGGTGTGTGCTACAAACGTCTATGACGAAAGATAGGGATGTTTGAGGAGGATCAAAGCTTAAAGCTTGGGGATTTTAACTTGCTTGTAAGGTATTTTTGATGCTTGGAAAAGGGAGTTTTTTTAGGGTTTTCGGTGCTGGGGTATGAATCTTTGGGGGTGAACATATGTAATGTTCACATTTTAATGTCACATCGGTCAATGTAACGAGGTCTTTGGAGAAATAGACGCTGTTGATGTACGATGTTATTAGGGAAACATTAAGAGAACCAGTCATATTTCTTAATATTGTTCTCGTGTGGTATTGTTTTTTAATAGTAAACTGCGGATTTTATGAATGTCTAGCCCATAAGGATCTGCAAAATACAATGAAAGACAAAACTTTCATCAGATGCAACGAGTTTTCTATTTCATACTCCACCTAACAAGATAATTAGAGGAAGAATGACGTTCCTATTTTTCTTCTTGCCTTTATAAATTATAACAGTCTATTTATTAGTTAATACTATATCTACCACCTTACAAGTACACTGAATTAACTTGTTTAACATAATAGTGAATATACTCCATCCGCAAAAACCGCATTTCGCTGTCCCATGAATACCTACTCGCCGGACCCGATTTAATTAAAATTCCAAAGTGGAAAATCCCAAAATGGAAGAAGAAGAAGAGGCCAGGGGGTGTCCACTGGCATTAACGCCGGTAGCTGTACGATTATTCGTGAAAAAGAACACTCAAAATGCTTTAATCTATTAAAATACATGTATATTAATTAATTATACAACCCGAAATTTGATTTATGTCCCAAAACCTCCTTCACTTGACACACTGTGCAACCGTGCAATATCATCTCGATGTTGCAAGTTCTACGCATATCCAATTCTACACTGACCAGCTTAACCTATATCATGGAATAGAATCTTAAAAAGAGTCCAAAACAAATACAATCAAAAACATTTCATCGAAACCAGGAGCCAATAAGTCTTAAACACTCCAGCATCGAAGACCATTAATTTCGTTCATTCGCAAGAACCATATCTCGCTGTCCAGTGAGTACTCGTCGAGCCCGATTTAATCTCATTACACAGTAGAAAATCGCAAGATGGAAGAAGCAGAAGCCAGAGCGAGTCCATCGGCATTAACACCGGCAGCCGGGCGACCGTCCGTTTCGACATCGTCCACGGCCACGTTTTTCCACGACACGGGGGGAAAGAGAAAAGTTTCCCGTGGGAAGGAAGATTTTCGAGGGCAAAACAGGGTCGTACAAGTATCCGATGCCGCCCAGAGGGGTTCGCCTGATTACTTGCGCCAGCGTAGACTACGAGGCTACTTCAAAGACGAGCGGAGGAGAGGCTTGGTGCCGAATTAAAGAGGAACGACCGCGGCCACGGGGACACCGCAAGCCCTGTACCCCCTAACCCTTCCACCCCCACATTCAGACTTCTGCCTTCAAATCTGAGTTACAAACTTCGTTGGCAGCGAGTTTTAAGCGGTGTGCGCAACGCCTTTGAACCGTGTACCACCGGGCGCGGCTACAAAGAGTATTAGGGCGGACGGTTGAGAATCGTAGTTACCGAAACCACGGGCCAGCTCGCCCGTGAACCTTGGTATTCGCGCTACGGTGATCCCGAACTATCAACGAAATTACTGGACATTGTGCTCCGGGTGTGACTGGCCTAATAACTCGAGATATGATTCGTACTATTCGTGCTCTGTATGTATGTGTACGGAATTATTTAATAAGAAATTCTATGTTAAAACCCTTTCGCATCTATGGACGAAGTATCTCACGAACTGAATTTTAGTCGTAGTAGTTTTTTTCCAATCTAAAGTAAAATACACAAGTTAGATTTGAATTTCTTATTATGTTCTCTCAAAATACACTCCACGATTATGTACATTTGATGAAACCATTTATGTACTGAAACAGTTTTTCCAACTTGTCTTTTGGTATCCTGTGTATTTCTCTTAATATGTATTTCTCTGTAAATTTTCTTCCACTCAGCTTTTCTTTAACTTCTGAGAAAACACTCATATGCAGTAACAATACAAACTATATAACAATAACAAACATAAAATGGCATCAATCTACACTAACGTTCTTATCGGTATCGGTAAGTCAATGAGACACCCAGGGCGCATAAACCTTCCCGAGGCGTAAGTATTCGTACAGAATCTTTTCAACTGTAGCCTATCTAATATTTAGAATGTGTTGTAGCTCGACATATGATACGTGGCAATTCTCCATAATTAGTTTTTCTGCTTTCACAACAGTTTCCTCCATAACGGCATTTGTGGGGCTACCACTTCTTTCTTCGTCACTCAGGCTTTTGCGGCCTCTTATACATTCAACATACCACCAATTAACAGTCGTTTTGAAAGGACATTACTCGCCAAAAGCATTGCACTACCTGCGTAAACATTCCTGTTGTGACAAACTACTTTTAAAGTCGCAGTAAATCATAGAACAAAAATGTTGGCGCTGAAGCTTCATGGTGACGTTTGACTTATAATTTTTTTAATTTACTAAAATGAAGAGAGAAAGCAGGGAGTCGTGACATATCTTATGACTAAGCCTCTTCCTGTAGACTCAGTCAAAGTACAACTTGCTCCGATTTTTCGGTTATCTTAGGAATAATGAGTGAACCACGCATGTACGCTTCCGTTAGGGGAAAATGTAGCGTAGTTGAAGGGCTGCATACCACTCGGTAAATTTAAAACAAGTACTGAAATAAATGTTACAACGAATGTTAATTTGACATAAATTTCAATAACTTCCGACACCAAGTAGTAGGAGGCCCTTTTTTCTTTTCCCAGAGTTTGTTCGTAAGGGTACAGTGACTCACTAGTTTGTTTGTGGAGGTGTGTCACTTCTAGTTAACCAAATTATTTACCAAAATACGAATTTTATTTCAAAATTACGAAAAATTAATCACGGAAGGATGATAAAAATAACGATAAGGGGAATATGTAAATAGAAATTGCGTGAAAGCTTTTACACTGGATTGTCTGTGAATGAATATGTGAGTCACTGTATCTCCCGGCTTGACGTTGTTCATTCGACACTGTGGATGAGATATCTCGCGTGTATGTACTAGGTCCTTTGAAAAGTTCGTAGCGTTTCGAACACAGTGTCCACGTTACTGTTTTACTAGACGAAGGAATAATCGTTTGATCTGGCGAACAGGTATAGATTAAACTTACTTACTGTGTAAGTTACTCGTCGTTTTTTTTTGTTTTCTGTACGAAACGTACAAACAAGCGCAAAATCCACTTTCATTACGTGCTATCAAGCTTGTAAAAAACTACTATACCTCGGCAATATACATTTACCCAATTAATCAATTTTTGCCCCATCAGATGCCACCTGTTATTGATGCCTACATGTCTGTAATTAATATGGGAGCTGTACGATATGCAGTGTCCTACATGGAAATCCATAAAAAAAACTCTAGCCAATTGAGAGTCAGCGATTTTCTATCAATTAGACGCGATACACTTCAATCTGTAATCAATCATTTTAAGGCCAAGCTATGACACTGTGTTACTTCCGAGGACAAACGCTTTGGAAACATCATAAATTAAATACCTATCTGAGTCTTATTAAACATTTTTTATCTTATTAAACATTTTTTAAGAAAATTTTAACATCTTTTGGTGTTACTTTTGTATTTTTAATCGCATCTGTCGAGCATCTATCGATCACCAGGTAAATTGTTAATTAATTCTTTTCATGTGGAAACAACAGCTTTTCCGTTTGTATCAAACAGTTTGACTTGCATTTGCAGTCTTAAAATATATTCTCTTCAGAAGTATTATTCCTTTAGGGACAAATCAAAATCTATCTACTGAAGCCAAATTAGGTATCATAATGATTTGAATTTTAGCTACAAATTAATGTACAACTTTCGACGCGTGCGTATAATAAAATGAAGAGTATTAACACCCATCATAAACTAATTACTAGAATCAAAACAAATTCCAAAAAGTTGCAAATATTAAACATTTTAATTAAAATTTAAACATACATATTATTCACATTAAGCAACAGACATACTAACATTTTTCATAAAAAATCATTCCGTGGAGTTTTCCGATAAATTCTGTATTTTATCTCATTCCACGAATAAAACACAATCCGTATATTTTCGAATCTTTATGGTTTAAAACATTCCTATTGTTGATTCAAACAAAATTAAAATTCCTAAAGTAACAAATATTCATACAGTAACAGCCTGTATTTTTAATCCAAAAGTCGTTACCACAACATGTTCATTTAATAAAATTGAATGTCACTGCACCAGAGGTCAGAGGTGTATTTTCTTAACTCTAGGATATAGGACGGCAACGCTTGGATAAACGTATTTGTTGTGTGACGTAATGATGGCGTTCGTAAATGACCGCATGTTTAACAGCCAGCCTGAACCAGTGCCTCGATTAGAGTCGAGACATCCGTAATATCAACGGTCCTCAAACATCTTTGATGCCTGCATTCATGTAAACTGCCATCCTGTCCCGTTTACTCAGACCGGTGCTTATGTAATCAGAAATATGCTACTGGAAGCTGGCCCCGAAATACTCCTAACTTTGTGCACGAGTAATTTCCCCTTCAGTCGTCCCACCAAGATTTTTAAGAACATCGTATTGGGCGGCAACGTTCATATAATTTCGCGTGTAGCAATTTCAGAAGATAAATGAATCGTTTCATACAAACTCTGTTTGATTAAAAATATTTAAAAGTAACAAAATTATATATGAAAACCTAGTAATACAATAGAAAACTGTTTTATTTGGACCAAAAACAATTTATTTCTTTAATCGATTTGCTATTTTGTTCTTTGTTTAAATTTTATCTGATACCTTACTTCTAATTACGTACAAAAGATTTTCCTACAGACAGACCAGATAGAGTTTCAAATTCTACACTTTTAAACTTTAGATACTTTTTGTTTTATTGGCAACAGTTACTTACAGAAAGTACTGCAGTCATATAATTTACACTGTTCTGTTATAAGATCACTAATAATTGTCTAAAAAATAATTACTCATTACGAAGTACTGTTAAAGCGTAAATGACAAGGTATTCGACATACTGTTTCTTATTTTGAATTTCTGATAATGCACTACTACATTCAAGTTTAATTACCTACATAATAATCGATAACTATTTTGAATCTATTGACCAATAAAAACTTCTTCCATACACTTTTGTAGATTTCCCATATTAATTGCAACTTTTCAATCCAGTATCTCTCGCAAGTAACTATACTGTATAATGACTCACAAAAATCCAATACCCGAACAATCACATCTTGCTTCTATAATTCCAAATACAACAAGTTCTACTGTACAAGCACCATAATATCCAGAATATTAAAAAGAACAAGACGAATTGGAAAGAACCGGAGAATAAATAATTCGTATCGCCCCAGGCCGCATCGAGGAGTCTCCCCTCTTTCTTTCCAGCCGCGTGAAACTTTCATGCAGCAGCCCAGAGTCCGCGATTTATTTTCATCCCGATTCGCAAGCTACAATCAACTATCGTTCGAATCCGCCACGGTCCATCAGTTCTTCTCAGCGTAGAGGCCTGAGCCCCCGAATAAAAAATGTGCTATCTGTCTGCGTGACCCCTCTGTTTTTCTCCCCGAGCATCCTCCTTGTATTCCAGAATTCCCGGCAATACCGACACGCCTCGCCCGTGCCCCCTTCAATATCTTCAGCGAACTTATATTTCACTTCCAACTTTTTTCTTATCTCGTGTATACCCTGCCAGCTACCGGCGAGCCGCTCGTCTTTCTATTCGTTTCATTTACCAGTCACACTTCACGACCCGATAAAGTTTCTTCGTCCCAGGGATGCGTCCATCGATCCGCTCGCCCTTGTTCCCCATCCCCACCAGCTACCGTAAATTCGAGTTTCATGGAAAGTCGATAAACGGGTCTCGACCGTGGGCAAAAAATAGATCATTATGTTTACATTGCACTGAACCATTAATTAGGCATGAAAGTACACTGGGTGGACCACCTAAATAAAATCACATATACTCCTGTGTATAAGTCATCAGACACTTGATTGCTTTAAAAAAAATTAAAGTCGAAACAGAAACGCAATTTCTTAAAGCAATTTCACTATTTTATTTTAGTTTTTTACAAAGGACAATGGTCATTTTTGGTCCTAATTTTGTTAGCGTTCACAAACAGCTCCGATGGCATTTCATAGGTTCCCATTTACTAAACAATAAAAATATATTGCGACAAATCTGTAATACTTGGGGGTTTCGAGATATTAACATTTCTATTTTCCGGGATTTTTACAATATTTAATACTTCAACTTATTGATCTCAAACTTTTTTTAATATTATTGCTTTGACATGGCCTTTCTTGGGTGATAATTTTTACCTCTCCACGGATAGTAGTGGAGATACATTTTTGTATAATCATTGTTATTCAAAAAAGGCCATGTCAAAGCAATAATATTAAAAAAGTTTGAGATCAATAAGTTAAAGAATTAAAAAGTTATCAAAATTCACATAGAATAGAAACGTCAATATCTCGAAACCCCCAAGTTTTACAGATTTGTCACAATATATTCTTTTGTTCAGTAAGTAACGATCTATCAAACACCACCATAGCCGTTTATAAACGCTAAAGAAAATTAGTGTTAGTGCCGAGGAGCCTTCGAACACTCATCCAGGCTTTACTGTATTCTTAAGATTATTGTCAATTTTCTTCATAACTTAATACTGAACACATTAACGCTGAAAATAAATGAAAACAGCATGAGACAAATATATAATTCAGAATTAAAAACTAAGTTGTGTGGTAAAGTGATAAATATTAAAATTAATTTAAAATAGAACGGTAAATATTCAAATTAATTTAAAATAGCGCCCTATTTAACCTTTTGAACTCGACTATCCCCTCTGAAGGGACAAAATGTATAGAAAATTAGAAATTCCGAGTGCAAAGGGTTAAATTAATTTAAATAGGGCGCCTAAGATTCAAGAATGTTAAAAGAATAACTATTGTGATTAATGTAGGTTGATTAGTTTGAATTTCATTAATAAAATTGCTTCCATGTCGTTAGGATTCCTTTAGGCGCTTGTCTGGCAACAGACATGTTAAATTAATGAATGCAGAGGTTACATGAATGAGTATACAGAGTGTTTCTGAATTATTGGTGGAAAGTTAACTAGTTAATGGAACCTAAATTCACCTGGTTTTAACACCCTGTATACGCTGTACCTCGCTATTTACTCCATTATGTATACAGATTGTGTTTCTAAACTGTAGAAGGAAGTTTAACTGGTTAAGAGAACTTGCTAAAAGAAAGGAAGTTTCAGTTTATGATAGCTATTGTACTTCCAAGATATCCAAGTAACGATATCTTGAAATTGGTTTTGTTTGCAGTTTTAGTAATATTATCAGCTTAAGTGATATTCTGAAGCAAAGATAACTAGTAATTAACAAAATAAAAAATTCAATCCCTCAGGAATGATTTCTTTACTGAGATACATTTATTATAACTTTCTTCTTTCTTTTACCGAAGTCAACTAAACAATTAAGTTCATAGCAATAATGCAAAAATGCAGATCATAAAAAATCGGGACGACATTTTTGATCACATGTGTACATAAAATTGGCTGCAGCCCCTGATTGTTGGTGTAATGTTTCTTTCGAATCTAGTTTTAATAAAATTATAAATGTTTGGGAATTTACGTTAACATCGTTAAGTAGATACATATTACGAATCACAATTTTAAATAAAATAGCATTATGGACGATGTTAATAAATTGGGACTGCTTTATAAAATATATGTATAATTTGATACCAATTTAAGGAATAAATAAGTTGTATATTCGATTTTGGATAACTTTAAGTATACTTCTTCTTATTAGAAGATTTGAAAATAATTTAAATTACATTTACCTCTATAAACAATTATTTTCCACTAACTAGAAATACCGTTTCCATTTTGAACTTTAATAACTGATTCCAATACGTTCGAATAAACACTGGGTAACATTACTAGGATGTCTGTTTTCGATATCGAAGAACGCAAAATGCTTGAAGGATTGCATGCGAACATTCCCAGGGAAATAAAAATCAATCGACAAAACAGCCCTAAATCATAACCAAACTCGAATATTTGAAGCTCGTGGCATTCCATCCAGCATTCATCGGTATTTTCCAAGCCTCTCTCGACGTTCCTGACTTGCAAAGCGACGACGCCGAAAGATCGATCGTCCCCTCTGTCAAATATGTAGTCAGACAGTCGATCTTTCTGCGTTTTGATCTGACAATTCCCACGTCCAACAAGTGTAAATTGAATTGAGAATTATTCCACATTCTATTGACGACGTAATATAATAAACTTTAAATTGATCAGATTCTTAGACCACCATTGTTTAATTAAATTTTCTGCAATCGTCTTATTAACAGTGATAACTAAAAATAGCTAAAAATAGCAAAAAATAGCTGAAAATAATTAAAGGTAGAACTGGTATGTGACCGCAAAGTTACACCGGGCAGTGAAGTAATCTAGTTATAATTAGAAAATTATGAATATTTCTGTTTAGACATTGGAGATTCTTTAATATAATTCAAAGATTAAGTTGCTATATTTCATAAAATAGAATTTTATCCAGTATACTGTTACCAATTGTCACAAATCTTGCACGAAAAAAGTTTATTCCAAATTTTCGGTTAATAGTCCAACCCTCTTTAAAACGTACGTGTCACCCATACGCCCGATAACGTATCAAAGTGTTCAAATACAAAATTTGTTCAAACCAGTTCAACTACAAACGAACTTCATGAAAGAATTTTTTAACACGATCCAAAATCCAATAATCAGTATATCGCAAACAATCCACAAACAATGCTCATAGGAATATGCAATCAACGGTAACACAGGTGACGGATAACGTCTCGTCGTTGAATGGAAATCGGCCGTCGCTCGATTCCCCCCTTTCAGCAATCGGGTCGTTGTTCCTCGAAAAGCCGGGCACACCGTACGATTTTCCGAAAAGCAAAAGTGAATCGCGGTCGACCGAGTCCGCACAATTCTAATCGGCGTGTAGCATCAATAAATTCGTCCGCGTCACCGGGCGTTTCGCGAACGAGCAACGATAAACCGCCCCTACCCCCACCCCCCAGACCCAGTAGAATGCACCGTGCCGCCATTATTATCAAACGCTCGCATACACACGCACATACAACACGTACGTGCATACAACGTGCGCTCGCCCGTCGACGATTTTCATTTCCTCCTTTTTATTGGCCCGTTAAAAGTTACGTTTGTGCCACCATTTATGCCTGATTAAGGTTCAACTCGATTCGCCCTCCGCACTTACGAGCCAACCATCCCCCTCCCACCCCCCTTCATCGTCCCTTTCTACGCGATTTTAAACGCAATCCGATGGATGTCGTTTAGCCACTTTACGCGAGAAGTATTTTTCACCGGAACGGAAAGCGAGGGGTGGGGTTGCTTTTTTTTTTAAGCAAAAGATACTCTCGAGGTTCTTTTTTTGGTCCACGAGTGTCAGAGTGAAACATGTTTTCCATTTTAACGTTCAAGCGCGTTAATATTTAACTCCTTCACGCATGAGCCTGTGTGGGAGAAAAAGACCGTATCACGTGTATTAAATGGCGAGACTGTTGTGTGAGAGTATGTTTTCATTTTGTTCGTGTATAGAAAGCTTTCGTCACGAAGAATCGAATGACTGAGAGATCATTTTTTAATGGGAAGTAGGGTTTCGTTGATTCTGTAGTGGTCAGAAAAAATCATGCTTTAAAGAGTTAAAGGGTACTCCATATCGTAATTAACAATCGGTGTATCAATAAGTAGTCTACCATTTCTTTTTAATAAACTGGTAACACAATTGAAACAATTTTTCTACAGTTTTCTTCTTTAAAATCATGGCAAACATTGAAAAATGGGGACAAGTACCACTACAACTGATTCCCCTGAAATAAGAATTGAATTTGACAAAATCTAGTGGATTACCTACTGGCACACCTAATATATCAATTTTTTGGTCACATTCTCAGCTTTTAATAGATAACCATGGTTGGTTTATATAGAAATTACTATGCGATTACAAAATTTCATCAAAATAGCTAAATTCCGAATAAATATCCAAGTAAGTAAATAAAATCGTACATCAAGTGTCAAGTAAACCAATCACAATTAATTTCCCTATCACTTTCTAAATAAAAAGGGTAATTTTTCCAAATTTCTGAAAAACATACACCGCCGCGAAACATCAATTCTCATCAGAATCCTATTTTCGTGCGGAACTATTTTTAAAAGCGAGCCGGGTAGAAACGTGACAGAGAAATGAAGGAGCGCGGAAGCACGAAAGTGCTCTGAAAAAAAAACCACCGAGCCGTTAAACATATTTTCCTTCACTTTAGCGTCGAATTCGCGTAACACGATACAAAGACGTTGAGTCGGGATTTTTCCGATGAAGGCGCCTTTTTTTAAGCAGAAATCTTCGCTAGAACACCGGTAACCTTTTAATACGACAATCGTGTATCTCCTTTCAGGGTGGCTGTGAGTCGCCATCTTGACAAAACTTCATCACCGATCAGATTTCGTCCACGTTCAATAACATGAAGAACTAATAAATCGCTACGACAGCTCTTTTACTGACTGCACTTTGTTAAAGTTTTCGTTTTATTATATCTTACACGTTCATGTATGCCAACTATGAATGAAGTTCGCAATCTAAAGCGTATTTTTAGTATTTTTAGGAAATTAAATTACTAACATTTTCTAAATAATAAACTTTTAACCAACGTTTTGTGATGTGTACCAATAAGTATTCCACTATTTTTTGTTGTACTCTGTATTGATTTTGAAATAATTCAAATACTTATCCTATCTTAATAATATTCTGAATCTGAAATGTATTGCCATCATATTGGAAATAAATTTGACCCGAAAGCAAACCTTAATTTTTATCTATACATTTTGTTATAGAAATTCTTAAATTAATTTAATACCAACAGTGTATATTCAGTAAAATCTAATTTCGAATAGATTGCCTATATGTGATTAATTCCACTCCAATCTAATCAACGAAACATTAATCCATCCATTACCCAAATAGATTGCACACACATTCAATTTTACCCAACAAACACTTATCCACACAGCAACAATATATTTATATATCACACGTACGAAACTTTAAAAACGTTTCCTGAATGCATTCCGTTCAAGCAAACACGTACATATCCAACGTGTAGAACCTCGAAATCAATTACACCGAAGAAAAGAGGAAGAAAAACGTGCACTGGAAAATTCACAGGAACTTCAAAGGGTGGCAAAAACGTCCCAATTTCCCCCTGTGCTGTTTTCCATTGACCTGAATTCTCGGGTTTTCTGCCTGCGCCTACTCTCGGCCCTCCTTTCCCATCGCTGAGAAAAGTTTTCACCGCCTATTGTGCCTTTTGTGTCCTACCATTGCTATCATCGCCGTATTTTGTTCTTGTTTTTTCTCTCTCTCTATTCCCTTCCCCTTTTTCCCCCAGACCCACCCGCATGTACTCTGACAGGTACAACGAGCAAGGCAACGGGGAAAAAACTTTTCCTCTCTTACCTGCACCCGTACGCCTCCGGCTCGATGTCGCATCACTTTCCCCCCCCCCCCCCCCCGATGTTTAATGCTTTACTGAATCGCGGTGTATTCAGGTCGCGTCGCGATTTCAACCCCCTGGTTTTTGTGCAACGGGTAAGGGTGGCAGACGAATTTTTACTGATATTGGATGTCGACTGTTTTTTTTTTCTTTCTCGGGACGCGTTCCGTTCTACGACCGTACCATCCAGAGAGAAAATACTTGCAGCTGGTATGAATGGAAACATGTAAAATTCAAAATTATCCTGTGTGCTGTACGACGACATATCACTGTTACGTGAACGTTTTGTGTTTCGCGACCAGTATGCGAGACTGGAAAAGCGTCAAAACGTTTCGAATCGGTGCCGTACATTGTGTTTTAATGTTAAACAGATGGTATTGAAGCGTATTGCTTTTACAAACTTTATCTGTTTTTGTTTCTCGTGGGTAAATACCTGAACGTATTTTCTGTGATCAGTTCGGTAAATCGTTCTTTTACGATTTAATAAAATTTACGGTATTGTATCGGACAGTCTGGTGGTGCAACCCTGAATGGGATGATTCTATGGAAAATCATGTGTCTGAAATATAGAGTTAAATATTACCGTAGTAGACTACATTTTTTATTAAATTGATGATGAAAATGTATGATGCACGTATGTAATTCAGAACTTTAAATGATGTCACGTCGTTTAGAGTCCTGAACACTAATTATTCACCTTATTAGCAATGTTCCTTGCTCTGTTTTTATGATATAAATGTGTATTTCCCATATTTTGCATAATACTTTTCCGTGCATTACGTCGCTTTTTCTAAAATACAAATTACATATTTATGTATGTAGGTATCACTCGTATTTAATAGTGTGTTGTTTCTGGTAACATAACAATATGGAATATAATTTTATTCGTTTTATTTTATATAAAATAAATAAATAGTATAAACAGCTCAATAGAAATCGGAAATAAAAAGTGCTTACAGAAGAAAGATCTTCGTATTCTTCAAATTTTGTGGAAGTTGTTGTTTTGCCTAATGCGTATGAATTGAATATTGGACTTCGGGTAAACTGCATTATTTTTTTGTACATATAAAATTCGTTTTCATAAATCCTATATTCTGCCACTGAATTAATGCATAAACTCACATTTTTTTAGAGTGGTGACATGCGGCACTTTTCCTTACAACCACAGATATATTTATCCATTACTGGTTAATTCCACTTATAATAATTTTTGTAACTACTTTGCATATAATATACAGTAATACAAGTTAGTAGGACTGATTGAATACAAATACTATGTGTATGAAAAAGTAATCCACTATTGATTTTAATTATGAGAAGATATATTTTAAACTGAAATTGCGATCGCTACCTTCCGCTGATTATAAATACATTCTTGCACTTAGACTAACTAAAAACAGCGTCACATGTTCAAAAATCAGTGTTAATATTAATGAAACAATACAGTACCGTTAACCTCGACGGAAATGAGTACTGATTTCGCCAATAAATAGTGAGCTACTTATTGGTACACCTTTGTTATGCGTATACATATATCGCATGTAACAGAAATTCATTTACCCTGTTTAGAATTCTAGTAAGTCCAAAATAAAGGAAAAGCTTCATTGGCTGTTATTAAAATTTACACTACTTAATTTTAGACAACCAGGTATGCGGTAAACGGATAAAATCGGCAGTCTAATGAGGAAACACATTTACCATAAGTAGAAGTAGCTAATAATAGATCAGACACAGTACCAGCCGTATTTGAATACATACGTGACCGACAAATCTACACACTTAATTTTCTGGAAAACGAAGATCCACAGAAAAGAAAATGTTATTCTACATTTACTACTTGTTCCTTTTCGAGCTATTAGCTTTTCTAGTTTCAAGTATTACTTTAGAAATTATCAAATTAAGTGTCACTTAAAAATAAAACATAAGTAATAAATGTAGAATAACATTTTTTTCGGCAACGGTGAATCAATATAATAATTAACAAATTAACTCCAATAGCAATTGTTACTTAATCACTCTCTATATTGGAATTTTCTCACTTCTCATGTATAACATCCGCAAAAGACAATGGCAGAAATTGGGCAATTTTAAACATCCTAACTAACTTTGCACAGAATTAGTGAAATAATCATTCAGAAGATTTCCTGATCAGTGAATGGATTGTCGGTTGGTGCTCCCAGATAACAACAATTTCATAGCTTTCCAGATATGCTCAACATTAACCTGCAACCAATTTATCTCTCGATTTCCTAAATGAGTATTTCGCTTACGCATCATCATTCCAAGAAGATAAAGACAAACTGCATTAATTAGGTGCATTTTACTGAAGTCGATCCTTCAATGTTTACACGTATTCATTATAACTTTCCCATCAGCTCCCCTATAAACAGTTATACATACATTTCAGACTCCCTAAAGCCTGTAGGAACATATCCTGTACAAAGTTTTCATTGGAGTCGAGGTTCAAAATTGGCCAATTTCTACCACTGCCCTCTCGACGATACTAATTTCGAATTACCCTATACTGCCATCATCGATCCAGAACGCTTTTTCTTACCACCCAATGCGAACCGTAACAAAAACAAGCGAATAATACAATATAATAAATACCGAACTAGCAATATTCCTGGGCATTAATAGAACGCGGGTCATCGAAATAATATTATCGACGTTCCCACCGTTGTAATTATCATAATTGGCCCTGGCAATAATGATTTATCGGTCGGCATCCGTTACGCTCGATATAATCCACGGCAACGTATCATCCATAGGTATTTCCGTGCGTAACCGTATATAAATAAATCCGTCGGTGTGTATTCCCTTGCGAAAAACGAGAACGGCACCGAAGAGAGGCACCGATCGGATACGTTTTCGTTCGTTTCACGATTGATACGCTTCACACGGTTCCCGCGCGGAAAACGCGGCTAATTCTAACCAGGCAAATGGAAATTGACGTTCGAGTAGCTCCATCTATTATCGGAATCAATATTATCGGGAATTACAAATCAAGTGTTACTGCTCTGTCGTTTCGCGTGGCCGTTTGCGCCGCTGGTTTATGGTAATTAATTTTGCATCTAACCGCCGCACCGCGTTCCCGTGTACCCCACTTGTTCCCTCCCCCTGTCATTCCTAAATGTTAATTGCGAACGGGCTGAATAATATATTTGAAATACGTAATCATTGAACGTAACACGACTTGTTGTAATTCGCGAAAAAATTGTGGGCCAATGTTAATGGAATCGCTCGGTCGTGTTCATAAAAATACACAAATTGAGTTGACGGAATAAATATTTGAGGTAATGGTTCAAAAAAATAGTTATTCGTGATTGTTTAATTTGTAACAGACTATTGAATTGTAGTGTTCCCGTTTGTCGAATTTCTAGTTGTAACGGGCAGTACTAATGGGTACATGATAATTGAATAATGAACTGAAATTGTTAGGAAACTATTCCATATTCGAAAAAATGTAAGAAATAGAAGTTGTAGGATTCCAAGGGGGACACACGATGTAAGAATGTTTTTTTTCTACGTTGCTTACACATTAATAACTTCTACTTATAATTTTCGTTCATAATATCAGATAGATATATGAATCAGTGAAACGAATTATTTATGTACAATAAACTAATGTCATAATTACACTATGGATTTCATGGTAGGTATACAAAATTTGAACAAATTCATGAATTTATCTTCAATATATAATAATAAGCCAAGTAATAAAACTTGTAATCTGTATTTTCTAAAAAAGGAATCTACAAAAAAAGGAATTGGAACAAACATCCCCAGTCCATTTATAACTTTGTCTCTAACTATGTAGACTGTGAATACTTACTTGAACGGAAAAATTAAAAATTTGATTCACAGAAATGAGAAATAGACAGGAATTTTATTTCTCCACAGACAACGTTACTAAAGTGTGAACAGCAAATGTTACTACAGTTTTTCTTGTATAATATTCTACACATTAATAGCTTTTACTAGAACGTATACAAATCCGTAGTTTATTTATAAATTCTTACAGATATTTCTCTGCTTACTTTAAATAATTTCAATATTTTGTAGACGTTTTAAGACACAGGTAATTTGAAGAAATTTCACAATACAAATCCCCAATCAGACTGTGCCAAAGATTAACATAATAAATAAACTGCGAAAGTTGATGCATTTATAACGAATTTAAAGATTACTAAAATGAAAAGCTACTAAATAAAACCTTAAGAACCAATGAAGTCTTTGTTTTATTTTCAATTTATTAACCCCTTTACTAAATGAAATTAATGTTTCTCTTCATTTTTGGTTCCTATAAAATGAACCACACAAATGGAAATTTGCATACACTTTCACAGTCTAATAATAAATATAGATTATAATACAAATATCCCAAGTACCATAAGAAAAAGAAACAAAAAAAAAAGTTTTTAAATTGTTCAATCTTTGGTCCGTCGAATAGAGCACAAATTAGTTTTTTTTCGACCACCATCCACAAAATCGAGACACTCGCGACATTCCCGGCGAAGTTTGATTCGAAAACCACAATTTTAGGTGCGTTCCTTGAAAAGTTTAATCTTTCAGGCGCCGCAATCCAGAATCGGCCATTTCCTTTTCGTACCATTCGTCGTATTGTGAAATTAATGTTTAACGGTCGAGGATAACGGCTTTTGGGGACGTTATTGGGAACGGAAGTACCAGGAGAACACATTTAAAACCGACTGCAAACGTTGTTAGGTTCTTGAATTATAAATTATGACTTTGGGAACGGACTCTGGATGAAGATTTAGTGATAATCATAATTTCTATCGACGCGAGAATTATCGGGAGAGTTTATGGCTGACGAAAAGGGGCTTTAAATGAACTGAACGGAAGGTTTAATGATTTTTTTATGAAAAAACTTTGTTTTTCAGAATATAGAGTAATTACTTTTACTTTAAAAAGAAGTTTAAAAATTCCTGAATATTAAGTGTACCAATAACTTTACTATGGAAATCAAGGATCTATACGATTCTAATAATATTTATAATGATTTTCCAACATACATACTGTGCCAGTCTTACGCAGCAGCACAAAAAATATTTCTAATATTAAATCTACTGTTACGTAATTATAAATAATAGTGGATTTGTTACTGATCCACCTAATATTTAATTTCATAAATAGTAGTGGTATGATGATAATAATAATAATATTATATTCATTAAAAAATTGTAGTACGAACGTTTCTTTTGAACATATAGAAATGACTACTTCAGAGAATATTAGGAGAGTGTGTGGAAATCATTAAACAATAATCCATGTGAAATTATGACCTGAGAAATTAGCAGTACATTAATTGATTTTTAAACAATTCTGAGAGAATGATGTGATAACAGTAAGTTATCAAATTTTATGAGATTCTATTGTATTATTTGGGAATATAATAAATGAAAAACCATTTAAAATTTATTAAATAATATTCATCGATTCATGCCTTGAAATAATTATATAAATCGTTTATACAACTTTACTAAGAAGGAACAGTGGTACTTTTTCCTTAATTGAGCTACTCTAAACATTATTGTTCCTGTGAAATCAACGTTAATATGATGATACAAACATTCAATGAAGTCTTAGAAAGTTTACTACTTTTCTGGTATTCAAACGATAAATTGAAGTTATTCATTATTATTATACAAATATAATTTAGTATTAACATCATTACGAACGTCAGCACGAGAATCCCATTGCTTTCGGTATTTGTGTAATAAATTAAGTATTATCATTGGCAATAAATATGTATATAAATTAGAAACAGAAATTGTATTACTGTTGCTATAAATTCAATATTACTTGTATTAATGAATCATACCTGTAACTCAAATATTAGCAACGTTCCGCAGACACTAACTGATCCTTTCACCAAAAATTTAATTGTTTTCCTCTTGGTTAACAGGTAAGGTAAACATTATTAGCATTATTATTAGTACCAATTATTAATAATTGGAAATTGAATATTAATTTCACATCGGCCCATTAAGTCACACCTGGTAAATCTCATGTTACTCTACTCTGAACTGTACAATAAATTTGATATTATAACTATTACCACTAAATATTAATAAACAGAATTCGAATGATATTACGCAAACGTTAAATACCTTGCAAACGATAATCGCGTTATTTTTACACAAACAACAATCGCGTCTAACAATAAGCATAGAGGAGCAATACTTTTTACAAAATGAAAATTGTCGAATATCGAATAACGATTCAAATGGCTTTGCATTGATCTTTAACCTGCTAACCGGGTCAATTTCCGATCGTTAATACTCATATAGGCACAATTAAATAAGAATAAAAATCTTTCGAAAATAAATATTTAAAAAATACATGCCAATACGATCTAATTGTACTGCTACTTATTATAATAAAATTAGTTTCAGAAATTTTCAGATACTTAAAGGAAAAAGAGAAATCTTGTAAGAAACTACACTTGAATCCAATGGCAAGTTAACTCATCTTTCCTTTATAACAAGTTAAATCAAAAGAACAATTTAAAGTACAAGACGAAATATTATTTGAATCTGTACGAATAAGAATCGAAATAAGGACATACAGAAGCACGAATAGGTGCTCCTTTAAAGAAATGCAGGTTACTACATACCAGATATATGTATATTATCTCCAACTGTCGTTTTTAACTCGACCAATGCTTTGCCCATCTCTGCTATACACTTCACACTTCACTGACTTTCACAGAGTATTTAATACACACGGTCACTTTTCCCGACTTTCAACAACTAGTTGTATTCGCGACAGTGGTCGTATGAAGACTGATGCACAATGCATCCTATTTGTTTTTATAAGAGACCGTTGGCCTTGTGAATCGTGCCCCTGGGAAAGGACGTAAACAAAACAGTGTTATCCTGTCGATACTACGTTCTAAAATGTTTTCTACGAACAACCCAAGGCATTAGAATAACAACGTACACCGACCATCTACGATAGAAGTGTTTTTGCGGTGAGTTTACCCAAATTCAACGAATTTTCTGTTTTCGTGACACTTCGAGTGACCGAATTGAACGCTCGCAACGGACCGACTGAATTACAGTTGAACGTTTGAAAAATTCCTTTGGTACGGAAATTATGATCTACGAATTAGTATAGTCTATGTAGATCTGTTCATGTCTCACTTTTTTTGTATATAGAAGTGTATATAAGAGTGAAACAGTAGCACTTTGTCTATTTATTTGTAGAGTATGTAAATGAATTGATTATTTAAATTTAATTACTTAAAATTCGTCACGAAAGTCAAGAGTGCTTCGACAACTGCGAAACTCGGCAGCGCTTCCAATGCGCATGCGCAGCGACCTACCGCCGTGAACGTAGTAGCGAATATCGAGATAACGATACATACGTAAATCAGGAACGAAATTCAAAAACCGGTTAACAAGAGGATTATTCCACGTTATGTTTGTAATGAATTGATTTCATGTGGACTAGTGTATTATGTTGATACTAACATACTAATACTATTATGATGTAATAATATACCAATATCATTACTGCTGGTAACATTAACCCAGCTATTGTTTCAATATGTATTATATTAAATAAACTCGAATTTCTACATACAGTAACTCATTAACAACCTTAATTAATGTACTTTAACTTACGATGCATTAAATTGAGAAATTATACAGCGTGGTGCAATAACTATGTCCACTTTGAATATTGCCGTTATTTGTAATAATATGAACAAATGTTATATACAAAACTTACACGGTATAGAGGGGGGCATATTGTAACACAAACATTTTCTGCGTGGGTGAAGGCATAGAGAAGATTTCAAGGTCATCTCTATTTTTTTTAATGGAATGCTATGTTCTTTTTATCGCGATTTGATAGCCGGTGTTGAGACGACTTCGTTTATATTACATAAATTACAATATTCACAAAATATTAAGAAGATCTGTTATACAAGTATAAAAATTATTATAAATTATCAATTATCTACAATGAACAACTGTACAGCAATACCTCTCTTTCGTTAAATCTCGTTGAGTTTGAGTAATTAAAACACTTATGCTAATAGTCATAAACAATTAACCACACTGGCCTCAGTTGTTCTGCAAAATAAGAAAAAAACAAACAGATTAACGCAAATATAAACATTTACCGTTGCATTCCTCCAGAAATGAAATTCCGCAAAAATCGAATAATTTCACATTTTGAGAAGTACAGTACCATAATAACTTTTGCATTTTCAATTGTACGCAAATATCCAATACCGTTGCAACAAAACCACACGGAATGCATCGATGTACACACGAGTGAACCGCAGCCGACTAATTTATTTGCCCGTTGCTGCCTTTCCCTCTTCGTCATGACTGTGAACAGCGATGGAGATCGAGGGCAGCGATTATATGTATATATTGACGTATTTAAATGGAAACTCTATACATAAAACGTTTCCATTCAGAGGGCTCTTAACCAGTGGATATTGAGTAAAAATTTCCCATGGAAACTCGATATTACGATAATATTCTGTAACTTGGCATTTGTGTAGATAAGAAGCTTATTTGCGGAAAGTCCTCGCAAAATATTGGGTCAGCAATTAAAAATGGAGATAAGTATTATGAATTAAATTAATATTACCGATTCAAGAAAATTCTCCTAATAAAACAATAAATCATACAACATTTCCAAACACGGATCTGTACATCTCAAATCCAATTTAAGACAAGAGATTGGTTAATAAAAAATGCATATTTCTCCGCAATTTTCGTTTTTAAATTTTTAATTATTTGAAGAAATCAAGTTTAATGGATTACAAAAAGTAATATTTCATCATTGTTAATGATTGCACTGCGAATTTTTATGCAAATTCTTATCTTTAGGGACAAGGTTTCAGAAATTGTTATGAAAGGGAAACATACAATTATAATAATACATAACTATAAAAAATACATTCCACATACATACATATAAAGATAATTTCCACAATGATTTATTGCTAGAAATTATTACGATATTCACTGCGTTGTTAATGAATTACTAAAATTGTAAAACAAGTTTTTTTTATTCTCTACGTTAAATATTTCCGCTTCATGCCCACTACTGAGGGGTTACCCCATGGAAGCAGTCAAGCGAATAAGCGGCTCCGAGTTTCGAGCATTAATCGAAGATTTACTGAATTTCAGACAATCGAGTACGCTATAAGTATATAAAATCCGCAACTTAATAATTACCTCATACGAATGATTTATAGACAACACAGTAACAAATCATAAGTATCATATGCCTTTAGGCTAATTGTTAGTTGGATTATTCTCGCGACGAAATATGTATCATGCTCAACACCTGCATTTTTACGGTCGGAGTAATCGAGCCGATTGCCCAGTTCGAACACAATAGCGGGTTCGAAACAATCATGGTCGAAAAAAAGGAGAGGAGGGATGCAGGAGGAGAAGGAAGGAAAAGGAATCGCGACGCTGGCGGAATTAACCGGGGCCATTGTTGTTAGTCGCTGATCCGACCACGTTTCGCGCTTCCTGCGTGCCCTTATTATCCGACCGCCGCGTGGTGCCGTTCCCTAACGGCCCGTGTTCCGTTACGTGCCCGCAACCCTCCACCGCCTGATTTTCGATTTTCGACGAGTGGGGAGGGGGAGATTTTAATTAAAAGTTCCCAATTAAACGCGACATATAATTAGGGACAATCGCTTAAATTCGAATCACACCCGCCGGGGTTTTAATGGGCGGCGGATTTATGGCTCGTTTCGGGGCGGATCATTTGCGATCGGGATGGAAATGATCGTTGAATGTTTACAGCCGTTTCGTGTTAGCCCCTTTGCTGTCTAATGCTGTGTTTCGCCGATACTGAACGGTTACTGAGTAATTGCCTGGAATTTTATATTATAATAAGTACACTCCCGCTCGTAAGTATTAGGATACTTCGTCGCTCTAGTTCTTAATTGTTTTATCTCTACTAGTTTCAAAACTTGGAAAACTGAGTTTAAAGCTTATGAAGTTTAATATTATGGAAGCAGGAAAGTAGTGAAATGATCAATCATAGTATAATATCATCTAATAAGTAGCCATTTATTACAATATTTAACGAAACTTTATCTTATTATCAATATAAAGTTTTAATTGTTGTCAATATTTGGAGATATAATCATTAAGAAGAAATACTTGCGGAGTTGGGATTTAAAAGAATCTTTGCTGTTTTCCAGGGATGAATTTTCTTTACATTACGTTGAATTTGTAGTCTTTTGAGCAATCAATGAGACGCACGTAGGTTGATTAACTACATTTTTTTGAAAAATGGAGTTAGAACAGTTAAGAACTCGGGCGACGACTTGTCGAGTGAATCAGTAAAGTTACTGGACATTACGAAATTGTTGAAAATCTGAAAGAAATACTGTTATGGGGATATTAAAGCTCGAGAAACGTGGTTTAAAATATATAAATTTTACGAAACATTACATTTGTTCTTATTGATCAAGTGTACCAACACTTATGAACGGTAGTGTACGTTTTGTATCTGTGAACAGGGAGGTACCACGAAAAAATACGATTTATTTAAGGTTCCAATAGAAAATTAGATTTTCCTAAATTGATACAGTCTAGAAGAATTAATTATAAACGTAGACGCTTGTGAATCATAACAATAAAAGATCCTGTGCAATAAATAATACCTGTACAATAAACAAATTTTATACGTCCATTATTATTATCTTTCGCATTAAGCGGAAGACTGATTTTTCCTTTAACTTTTTTTATAACATTTTCTTATTCATGCTTCAAAATAATTAGTACATTTGGGTCAAAACATTTTATAATCCTACATTGCGTTATGTTATTGTTATAATAATGTGATACGATCCAAAAATAGTCATATCATTATTTCCCTATTCGTTTCATTTCATCATTTCTGTAAATCCCTAACCAATCATAAACATTTACGGCATCAGCGAAAGAAGAAACAAAATGGAAAAATATATGAAAATAAATACTGTGCTATAGTATTATGATACGACCCAATAATAGTTACCTTATTGTTTCCTTATTCATTTCATTTCATTATTTCTGTAAATCCCTTACCAATCACAAACACTTAAAGCATCCGAGAAAGTAGAAACGAAGTACGCGACCAATCCGAGCAATCCCCTAATCTCTCCTTATCCCCCCATCAAATAATCCGAGTCGTGACTTTTATCACCGTTATCCACAAGTAAAGTAACAATTTCGGCGACGGAAACGCGCCGGGTGGCGGCGTCGAGGCGCGCAACGCGACTTTTATGACGGCAAGACGACCCCGAGTCGATTAACTTAATTAGACAATCGGCTAATGAATTCCACTATGGCCCCCATTAGGCGGCCGAGCGACGACCGAGTAACGCGCATCCTTAATCGTACCCTCGTATACGATGTACTTAAAATGGTACCACGGTGGTTGTAAGTAAAACTTTGTGTCTCTACGTTTCCATACAGATCAATTATAAGTAAATCTTGTTTATCTTTTTACATTTATATTTGTCCATGGAACTTTGTATGGAAATGATCAAAATGAATTTTAATTTAAATGATTAAGGAAATAAACTATAATTTAAATGATTAATCAGCGTGATCTATAGGAGACACTATATGTATATTCTATATAAAAATGTTATATTCATTTACAAGAATTTGTAAGAAATAATATAAAATTTGTTGCCTTGTACAAATTAATTTTTGTTCATTGTTCAGACACATCCTCATTCCTCAAGACATCGATGTATACTAAACGAAGTAACTCAGCCATCATTATGCGAGGATTAATATTGTTTCAGTAATAATGGACTTGACAGATATATAAATGAATGGAATTTTTTGTTACTTGGCTTCGTCAGGAAAAGAAAAGTATTGTTCTGCCACAGAGCTTCTCTTCCAAGGTAACAAATCTCTGATCATGCTTGTCATTTTAGTCTTAGTACTTGTTAGTTTTAGTAATTGTACTCAACTGTTTTGGTATTAAATCCCCATATGTACTTTTCAAGTACTTTCAGTTTCATAATCGTAAATTTTTATTTGTTACTTTACATCATTGGAAATAATACAATACTTTACAAATGCGCCCATTCAAAATAATGGATCTGTCAAATAAAACTTTCAAGTTGATGTTAGCTTTATTGCTTTTGTTACTGCTACAGCCTAGACAGTTTATGAGAATTCTCATTCTCATAAACTGTCTTAAAAAATCCAATATCCAAGCATAATTTATTTTCTCCTGAAATATTATATTCCATTGTACTTCTCTTCTCTAAATCACCTTTTACAGTCAGTTTTATGAATGAGTCGATCCAATAGGTTGGTGCGTAATAAGTTGCAGTTGCTATAATTTTTACAGATTCATCAGGATTCAACACATGACGAGTCATTTTAATTTTACAATGTGTAATCTTTATCATCCTATAAAAAGAATTGCAGAAACTCTAACTGGAACAATAGTTACCTTAACATATTCGGACGGTCATCCCCAAAATTACTATTGTAAATAAAATTTGACGATAACAATAAGAATTTACAACAATTCTACCCAAAAATCTAAAAATACTATACTTATAGTAAAAATCACTTTCTTCATGGCATCCTATAGAAATAACACAACTTTACATCTGAACATCATGAATACCACATTTGAAAAAATAAAAAAAAACGAATTTCCTACGCCTATTATTAATTTCGAGGAATCGTCGCAACGACAGTAAAAAGATCGGTCGGGAAAGGGCCGAGCAACAGAAAACGGCATCCAACGGATCGATACCGACATGGATGCCTCTGGCAAGCCTTTTCTTCCTGAAACTTTATTCTCCTTGTTGCTGAGGTCGATGGAAAAATTGCTCGTTAAATTAAATTCCTGCGGTAGCTCCGCCACGCCGCCTACCGACCCGACCTCGGATAAAACTGAGCCGCCTTGAAATTGGTTCGAGCCTCTCTTTAACGGAGTCGATACAGTTTTGTTCTCCACCTCCGCCGAAGAAAATCAGAGTTTTATCGTTTCGTTGTTTTGCTCGAGTGCTCTGTCAGAATTCGGTACAAGAATCCGACGCGATTAATTCACGTATTCTGGAAGATGTCGAAGGGAAATATCGTGCTTGGCATCGTTTCGTTCAAGATAGTGCTTCCTGTTATGCAACGCTGAATTTACCGACACCGTTCGCCAGACTGTCTATTTTCGAAGCGATATTCGACCCCGTTTTTTAAAGATTTATCTTGATATTCACGAGAAATTACCCCTTAGAAGTTATGGTTCATCACTGAAAGTGCAGGACACAAGTGGTACGAATTTTTCACCGCTGGTGTATGTGTACTTACGATAATTATTACTTAAAAATAATTTTGCACATTACAAGAAAGACAGGTGAAATGATACATTCTGAAGAGTGTTATTTCGAAAGAATTATAGGGATTCAAGAATCTTTAATTTTAAACAATTGTGTATTGACTTTGATCGTCGCGCATATACATATACGATATAATCGCTGAAGGGGTTAAATATTATGTTGGGTGTTTTCCGATTCCAATTTAAGTGAATGAATGATATTTATGTACAATTTGAGTAAAAAGAATAGATATTCTGGGGTTTTTTATTTATTCGTAAATTACGGGAAGGAGAATATTATGTTAGTCTATAATATTAATAATATAGTCCATCAGTTGAAATAAAATAAATAAAAGAATGATATGTACACTTTCAGCAAAAACTGGACATTCCGGAGCTTCTTATTTATTTTCTAAATCGTAGAAAAGAGAATATTTCAGTTTGTTTATTTGGTAGACAAACAAACCGTTTTTTTCGATTTTGGGGTTTATAGTTTTCCATTCTACGATATAAAATTCGAAGCCATAAATGGACAGCAATTTATAACTGAGCGTTTCATATTAGACCGCTGTGCAGTAAACCATTCACCGATAAACGTTCACGATACTTCAGCCGTAAAACAGATAAATTGTAAGCAAAAATATAAATTTAAACTCCCGTAAAAAAGGACCAGTGGTGTTTTAGTAAATGAAGCTGGAATATTTATGAAACGTTCTTTAATGTCCGTACATTGTAAGAAATAATTTAAAAATTATTACTGGGTGTTTCATTTGCCCTGATTACCAAAAAACACATTGAAGGCTATTATAGTTGGACACAAAAGATGAAAAAATCTATGTATTAACATCGTTAACTTTGTACTGATCGAAGAAAAATTGAATATTTTGTATATTACTACAGAGACTTGATATTTTACATACGTTGCAAATTGTCTAATTAAAAATTAAACTATTATATATGTATATACATATAGGTAACTTTCCTTAAATTATTTTTAATTTTGAATTTAGTACAACTATACTGTGCATTGACTTTTCTAAAAAATTATTACCAGTTTCTTCATTCCATTCAAGAAAGAACATGCTGCAATTACCTTTCAATAAATAAAGATAGTCTTTTTTCAAATTTGACTTGTGTCGTTTATTATAGTACCTATATTAATTAAAAATTGAAACTGATTTGGACTCACCGTGGCTGCCACAACATACGTTGTAGGATTTTCCTTATGAAGAAGCTTTTCCGGTGGAAAAGTTCGGCAATACCGTAGAGAAATTCTAATTAATCAGCCACGTTCCAGGAGCAACGTCACCGAAATAATTCGTCTCGATTCAACATCTGCAATCAAGCGTAATTTATTTCATTAGTATAAAGTTGTACATGAAATATACACTCACATATATCTAAATATTAATAATATTAACATAATTTAAAAATTTAATAATACCGCGATTCAAACATTTTTTCAAATAATATAAGCAACACCGAGTACGCAGAAATAGAGTAACTAATATTTGCTAATAATAATGCAATAGTCTTAAATGAAATATTAAAAAGCAGACGATTCTCATTGCAACGAAGGCAACGATGTGAGTATTCATTAACTTCACAAAGGCCTTCGATCAACGAATTTAAGATGGGTAACTAGTTATGCATGTTCTATAGAATAAACGCATCATTTTTTATTATAAAACAATATAATACTTTGTTTTGAGTCTATAACTACGTATACTAATAATTATTTAATTAAATTAATTTTGCAAGTATAACAATGAAGCTAAGGTATTGTGTTGATTCGGCTGCACTATCCAACAAAATTACGCCTATCTCTGTCATGAAATAAAAGAAACAAGAGTTCCATTAATAAATTAATTGTGGCACGCAAGTAGAAAGAGACGCACTGATATTAATTAATGCATCACATTTACCTTTATACTGTCCAATTTCAACATTCAAATTGCATAGAAACTCATTACCAGACTGCGAATGTTTATGGAAATATAAATTTTTATGGGCTAATTTACAGGACCCGAATTCAACCAGAAATTTGTATGCTTTACTACTTTATCAAGTTCCATATAAACGAAAAACCTTATTAAACGTAATTAAACTCTTGACTACACTGATTTCTAGACAATATGTATACTACAAATACATAACATCCGCAGTCTACTGATTACTTCAATGTCCGATTTTACTAACCAAAGAAAGAAATCCAACCCCTCGTTCAGTTTTATTCAAATTCTTATTTCATTGCGTTTCATTCACAAGGGATGTCGATGAAGTGATGTACGTCGATTTGTCTGTAACTTTACTCACTTTTTTATGGAACCAACCTGAGAATTTTGCAGTAGTTGATGCTACTTTTAGACTTTTAGGGAGAAACAACCCTTTCTAACTGAAGCTTCACTTTTACTTATTTGCTTGTATCTCGTAAACTATAAAAATATCAACAAAAGGTTTGAATAAATTTTAAACTGTTTTTAGTGGTCCATATACCGGTAGGAAAAACTTTTCAAAAAAATAATCTTTTCCACACAAACTTCTACAAAAATAGATGTATGAATAACTGAAAACATAAACTTTATCTAAACTTTGTTTCTATATCTTTTGTGGTTCGCGAATTACAAGCAAAAAAATAAAAGGGTCACTTCGGATTAAAAAGGGTGGTTTCCCTCATAATGTCTAAAAGTAGCACCAACCAAGTACATCAAAATTCATATGTAAGTCCCATAAACAATTAAGCAAAGTCACCGAAAAATTACCGTGTATCGTTTCGCGACCACCTCTTGTCAGTTCCGTGTTATTTACAGAAATCCACGAAAAATCCGTGCTCCAATTACCAATCATCAACAATCCCATCGCGTCGATCGGAAGCCGATAGGAGAGCGGCGATTTAAAAAAAACACCGTAACACCGATGAAAATTTCATCAGTCTCGTATTAATTAGACCGAAATGAAATTATGAGCCGGGGCTCTTCAATTAGACCGTCGGCGACAGCTCGTCGCGGGAGGTTAGCGAACGGAGAGAGCCTCCGCCCCAGCTCCGGAACTTCATCCCACGAAGTCGTCTATCTTTCAGCCCCCTCCCCTCCCCTCCCCATAGGGGGAGCTGTTCGGAGTCGAAGGCATATTCCTGGAGATGTCCTTTGCACGTCCGCCATGAAATTCCGCGGACGCGACAACCGAGGCTACGCCTGAATTTTTCATTAAATTAACGGCGCAACAGGTCCGCGTGTATGGCCGACGTCGAACAGAATTGTTTAAATGTTTCACAAAAGAAGCGACACGATCTTTTTTTTTCCC
>NW_015374106.1:736189-784666 GCF_001272555.1 Dufourea novaeangliae | reverse complement strand
CTTTCCCTGACGTCGAATTAACGCGCAACAGGTGAGTCCGCTCGGCGTGCATAACTCAGGGAGACGGATATTTCGAATTTTTTCGCCGTCATCCCCGTCGGCTGTTTTGTAAAATTTAACGAACCCATAGCCCTTCGTCGAGATGAACCGCGGATATGTACCTCGGGAGTACTACACCGCGGGATACCCTTCGTTCGATCGATCTTTCGACGTCGATTGAACGCAGAGAATGCCTGGGATGCGAGCGGGAGGGGAACCTTGATGCAACTTGTTCTTGGTGTTACGTATTGGAAGATTAATGCTAGGGAATTTGTGTGCTGACAGTGAAATACTGGGAGCAAGGATATGAATTGAAAATTAAATTGATAGGGGCAACGATAAGTGGTTCGTTGTGGATTCGAAATATCTTTGCAATCTTCTGTTTAGCCAAAATGGCGGATGATGATGGGAACAAAGAATGTTGTTCAAATAGGATAGGTAATTAAGTTATTTTAGGGAACTATGGGTTCCGGAACTACTACTCTAATTAGTGAATTACTCATTGGTATACGTAATATTGTATTGGGTGATGTACAGTGAAATATTAGACCGTAACACATGAAACGTCCATTTTTCTCGGTTCATGAGGAAGGAACAAAAATGAGAAATATCATTGCATGGTTTGAAAATGTTAAAATGTTCTTCTGCATAATTTATCTGTCATGTAATATACACAAAAACACAATAAAATATTTCTTTGGTAATTGTTAAATAATTTGGGAATGAAAGGGTTAAAAATATAGAGGATTACGTATTGGTATATTTAATAAGAATAGGTATACATTCAACAAACAACTTCATCGACTACAATTCTCGAGTCGTGTTTACGTCCTTACGTACAGAAATCGGAGGTACATGTTTTTACTTCAAGGGAATGTCTAGGAAATCAGTAAACAGAGAAACCTTGAGACTAGTAGCGAAATGAAAGCAAATGTCGGCGCTAGAGGAGATAAGCTGAAGAAGCAACTTTGGAGAGATCGAGACGATACTCGAGTCAATTTTTATATCGATGTCAACGGAATATTGATGAACCACGGACGCAAAGTGTAGACGTCGCCGAGATTGTAATTAAAAAGGAATTAATACAAAGACGAAAGAATGTATAAACGACAAGACTACGGAAGAAAACCTCGGAGTAATGAAGAAGATTTACGGTATCCTTTAGTAACACTAGAATTAGCAACGTTGAATGTATATTAAATTAAATTGTATAGTACATAATATAACGTAGTATAAGATGAAATGTACAATAAATTAACAGTCAACAGAAATTCTGATTTTAATAAGTATAACGCAACAATATTGGTATCCGCCATTTCGACAGGGTTGGTAATTCTAATTAAATATTCACTGAGAATTCTAAAATAATAATAGTGGAATGAAAAGTATTGAAATTCATAAGTTTTTACCATTTATGATAATCCCAAATAAATGCATTTTATAAAAAAAATATTACTATTGTCTCTAGTGTTATATATGGACTCAGAATTTCTAAATTTAAAATTGATTCGTTTACATTAAATTTATACATAGGTGAAAATATTAATTCATGGTTTGCAAGGATTGTTTGGGAAATTTTTATTCACATTATATTTTCTAAACCATATAATGAGCAAGAGAAGGATATCATACTAATATAATTAAAAGAAGTCTACGTACTAATAATACTAACAAAAGCAAACTAATAATAGATGGACTTGAATCAAATATAATGTAAAATATACATTTTTAAATTTGAAAATGGACCTCGGAAGCAAAAGTAATGAAATAATATATTTTCGAATAATTAGGATATTAATTACAATATTCCCATAAAAACTTACGTTTACGTAATTATAATGATAAGTTAAACATTTCTGATTAGTCTTCGTAAAGTATAGTCAATAAACAACTACCTTATTAATTTCACAAATCAAATAGTACAAAGATAGTACTCACACTACTCAGAGAGTATGCTTGAATTATTGAACAAAATAAAGAAAGAATACAATAGGAAAGAAAGTATACACTTTTTCTTACTACAATAACATTAACAACCGATAATTCAGTTATTTATCTGAACCTTTAGCTATTCTTATTCGTGTAATTATCTAAGCTAAGAATTATATTAACAACTTTACATAAGAAATAAACTCTTTAGTATATTCGAAACGAGATAAAATTCTTAATAAAATAAACAAATTTCTGTTTGTTCTCAGTTTCCATGAATTGATCTATAAAGATCGATACTTGCATGAAAAACTACAGTCTAACGATGAAATTATCGGTTACGTCTGCAAAAAAAAACTCTTAAAATTACCTAAAACACCGAAAATTTTCTTCATTTCAAAATAAAGTACATACCTGTGCAAGAAGTGACACCGGAAATCGGGAAGTCGAGAGGTCTCGGTGTGGCCAGCAACAAGTTGCGAAGCCACCGACGTATATACCAGTAGGTGGTAGGTTTCTTCCTACGCGTAGACGCGTAAAATTTTTCATTCGCCAAGTGCTATTCGCCTTCTCTATTCCACTATCTCTCCCTTCTCTCTCTGTTCGTCCCTTTTTCCTCCTCCCCCCTTCCCTTCCACCGCCACCCTTTGCGATTCTCCAAAAACGATCGAGACCACTTCGTCTCGTCTCTCAGTACGGTGCAACAGGTAGATACTTAGTATCCTTCTACGAGGCAGAATTAATTTCCTTGACGCGATGCGCGTTTATCAGGATGAAACGAGTGAAACAAAATGGCGCGAGCCCTTCCCCCCGGATCCGACGACACTGATTAAAAGGAACGAAATGGCAGTAAGACTGAAACGAGGTTGTACTTTCAAGATCTTTCTCGAGAATTTTGAAGACACTTCGTTTGCCTGGATATTTTCAAATGTCCAAAATAAACATGTGATGAATTTAGAAACCATTATGAGCGGTAATAATAATTCTTTCAAAATGTGGAATATTTCCTTTGGTTTTGCGGATCGATCAAGGAAAACTAGACTAGTGATTTCTGTGGTAAGATGAAGACACTTCTTGTTAAACACCTAAACGTTTTCACGACATTAATATCTTTTTCGACATTTAAATACAATTTCATGACAGTAAAATTGTGTTTTTGACGGATGAGAATTTTTTCTAACGAGTCTAGTATTAATGAAGACTGCTTTAGATTCAAACAGTAGTACTTCACAGCAAAAATTGGATATTATAGCGGAAGATGTATATAATAATGTAGATATATGAAGAGCATCGAAAAAAATTAGAACTTTTGGTGAACTTCTTAAAAAAAGTAGAAATGTTAAACGGGAAAATATATTTTATTCTATGGAACATAAAATTATTAAAAAGATTTTGTACTTTGTTTAAAATGCTAAACCTAATGAATAATTTTCAATGAAACCCTATCTTCTTTTCACGAAGTAACTTCAAATTATCATTCCAGTATGAATTAAAATTCAATTTTTAATCAGTTAAATTATTTACTTCATACACCAACATTTCTTTTAAATGAACACAAATTCGTGTAAGTTTTAAAGCAAAAAATGAAAGAATCGTGAATTCATTGAATAGGCAAAGGTTCGAATATCTTTGAGAAATTTTTACTTTTGGTCAGTTTTAAGGCTTCATTGTTCCCTCAAACTTACTTGTTATCTTATACTACATTATATAATTTCTTCCGCAACACATTTTTTCGTTAACTTCAAGCACACTATTAGTAACACGTTTTCACAGAGATTTGTAGCTCTTTAATACAAAGAAACGTAATTGACTGCTGCCTCATATGTTCACAAAAAAAAACAATCTGATAATTTAATTCTATGTCTAAAAGTGCTGATGACAGTGATAAAAAAATATGGAGTCCCGATACAGGTGGTAATCTACTGCGGCGCGATCCTAAACAGGATTACCGTCTATAGACAGAAGTGACAATATTCAATATGTCGGTAAGGTAATTTCCTATGAAAGCACCGAGCAACAGGTAGAGAAGTCGAATCAAGGTCGAAGAAGTGTCACTGTCGAGCGGTTGGAATTTTAAACAATTCCGAAATTCTGAATTGACGTCATGCACATAAGAGAACAAGTAATACGTTTGGTAATTTTTCTTTAGAAAAAAACAATGACTCACATCGCATCTGCACAAACTACCTATGCCACTATATTCAAATAAATTTAAGTAACATGATTAAATATTTCGAAGATTAATAGATATTAATTTTTAATATAATTTCATACGACTATAATAACACATATATCTTCAACTTGAACGATTGCAAAGCATAAAATAATTTAAATAGGACACACTGTATTGAAAAATCAATGTTCTTTGTGAAAATACGGAACACCTTAAAGCATCGGTACACACGTAATTACGTATACCATCGTTTCGTCTACGAGAACAAGTGAACTTATAAAAGCTCTTCCTTATTCAAGAAAAATCTTGAAAGAGTCCTTAAAAAACTGTCGTCAATTATCCTAATTTCTCTTCCTGACGCAGAGAAATAAATGAACGGAACCCCTAGTCGGTGAAATCACGGCGCGAACCAATGAAAAATCAAGCCCGTCAACGTTTTAAGGGAAACGTGTCAACCAGTGGTCGGACTGAGAATCCCGGTCCACTATTTCTCGTATCGATTTTTTGCGAAGTGCATGACCCCATTTTTAGCGCACGCTTCGTAACGCTTTTAACGAACAACCGACCACCACTTGGAAAATCTGTACATAATTCGGAAAATCCTGTAACACACTGATAAACTAAAACGAGACTTTTATCGAGATTCTATCCTTCAGTAACACATAGACTTCAAATTCCTGTAAAGGAACCCTTTTCACCACTAAAATAATCTTTTAACTGTAGCGAATTTCACTGACTGTAAATTAATTTGCACCATTCGATATCGTAATTTTAGTATCAATTTCGAATACCCACAGAGAAAATTGAGTCACTCGAGTGTGATGGATGTGATTAACGATGACTTAATGACAAGATTACATGATGTGAGATAAATGATATCGGAAAAAATTAATCACTTCAGATAGTTCCACATTTATATTCAAACAATATAAGTGAGAGATGATTTCATTTTACATTGAAATATAATCAATTGTTTAAAAATTCCCTTTTCGAGTGAACTGTTCCAATTAGTATACTGAATCATTGAAAATCTTATAACATATATATTCCTTTTCAAAATACTTCGTACATACGGAAACCTTGCATACACAGGAGCGATGACAATATAAGAAATTACATGTAACATTATTTAACCAGAAACTCGTTCGATCAAAAAGTAAAATAAAATATTTAAAGTGTTCCCCAGCTTCTATTTCAATAATTATTTCTATTTCTTGTAGAAAATGAGAAGATTGAACTTTCAGAAAGGCACCTCGTGAAGGCTCAGAATAAGATTTGTATCGATGAAGAGACAATACCAGCTGATGCAAGAAACGAAGCCAAGAAACAGAGTAAAAGCTAGGTCCAGTGTCCTACGCCACGTGTAACATAGGGTATCAATTGCAACAGAGGACTGCATGCTACAAGAAACTCTTCAAAAATCTTGAAAACTATCACAAAATGCCTTCCAGACGTCCAACAATCATTCAAGAGGATTATTCTCGAAGACGAACCGAAAGTCGAACCAGCAGCGTGGCGAGGGTTGGATCAAAGGGCTCGATAGGAGCACGCGATCTACAGACGACGATCCCGTGTAGCTGCGGCGGAACACGCGAGCCCTTCAATTTCCTACGAACTCGAGGAGTTCTAATTAACCCGTGTCTACGACTACATTCCACCATAAAGAGACCAGTGGAAAGGAAATAAGAAACGCAGAGAGAAAGCCAGGGAGAATCAGCGTTGTAGGCGGCGATTTGAAAAAAAAAAAAAAAAATTTCTAAAGATATTACATTCTCCGTCTTCTTCGATCCCCCAGAAACGCCGTAGCGACGCGTTTCCGTTTCACACCGAACTGTATTTTCACGTGGACGCATACTTGAGTGTGTGAGATGGGAGCAGAAAAAATAAAGGAAAATTGTCGATCGGTGAAACGAAGGACAGAAAACAAAAGAAAAAAAAATGATAGAAAAATTAGCGAACTGCGGAGCGGATCGTAGTAATGTCGGAGGACGTTCTATGCTTGTCTCTATCTCCGTAGGTACTGAAGCGCTGTTCGATACCAAGAACGGTTATATTCCTACCCCCCCCGGTATATCCCTACCCCGCCGCTGGGAACAGTACGCATCGCAAGATGGCTGGCCATGTTTGCAAAATGGCGCTTGCGCGTGCAATTCCTGCCTTAACTCCACACCTCGCCCCTCTCGCCACCAACGTTCCCATTTCCCTTCCTTCCTCCTCGCCATTTCGTACGACACGGATAGCGATGGGCCCGATCCGGACTCCTGGTCGCAATTTTTCTATCGATCTGAACGCACTACGAATTTGGAGATACCTTTTTTTTAATGTACTCTGCAATAGTAATAGCTTTTACTATTTTCTATTTGTTCTCCACTGTTCAGTTCTTGAATTTTTATTTCTGAATTAACTATTAGTTGTTTTAGTGTGTGCAATTCTGGATCGATTAGCAGAAAGATAAGAAATTGAGTTTACTTGACTAAATTCTTCTGAAATGCCGACGAACTGATTGCATTATTCTTTATTAATAAATGGCGTTTCTATAAGAGGATATTATATTTTGTATTTGAATGTAATTCTAATAATATCTGCATCTAAATGTAAATTTTTTTTTAATTTACCAAAGATACAAAAGTAACGTGAAATACTTTTTACGGGTAGCAGGATAAAGAACAGTACTTTTCTGAGTATACTGTGAAGAAAAATAAAATTAAAATAAAAGTAGAAATTTACGAAGGCATAGTAATTAAATCCGTCAATTGTATTTAAATAAAGAAATGACTATAATTTTTTTCACCCCTGTTCTTATTCATTTTCTAGTTTAAGGATAATGAATATTAAAATCGTTTAATTTCAATTAACATTGCGTTTTGAACCATAGATATTTTTAATAAAAATATCTGTGTAAAGTTATCAAACCAATAATGATTATTGCATTTTCGCAAGGTTTACTTCCAGTAAAAATAATTAAAGTGTGAGAAAAGTTTCATTCGAATCAAACAAGTAAAATACTTGATCATCACTCGATTTAATCTCATTGTTGAGAGTTAATTCGATGCAATAAAAAGTCTGAATTTTTCATATAACAGAAACATTTGAATTTAATAAATGAAAAGTCATAAAGTCTTTGGCAAACCAAAAGCATAATACTACCCTTACTAAAAATATTGACTAATAAGGGAAGTGGGAAGATTAATCAGAGTTTGAAACGTTGAAATGATTTTGTACAAGATTCATTGAATAATTTAATAAAAACATATGTGAAAGTATAAATTCTTGAAGAAGACATCTCCTCTTTGAGATTGACAAAAACTCTGAAAATAGTACTGAAAGATGTTAAAGAATCAACCTTTTTTCAAAAATAATTTAAACTATATGTTTTAAACACTGATCAAAATAATTATTGAACGCATATTAACAAAAAAATATTTAAACGTTTCTATCATATATTCGTATTATCTGCACCTTAACTTTCATAGTCCTTAGTGTATTGTTTTAACGATTCTACATTGAGGATCCTTTTTTTTCTGAAATTGGTTACTGAATGAAAATATCGATTTCGAAATAATATATTGATACCATTTACACCAGGTTTGATCCCATCGCTAACAGAAATATCCCTTACCCTCCGTGCCAGTTCGCGCGACCATCTTCATCCCTCTTCCCTTTCATTCGATCATCCCGATCCCCCTGTTTCCTCCCCACACAATTCGCGCCTCTTCGTCCAATTCTTCGAATGACTGATCTCCAACAACCCCCTCGCCGATACCTCCCGAAGCACTTCGTCTATGATTATTTCGCACTATTATGGGGTGTCCTCATTCGACCGACCACCGAACGCCACCCGAATATCCCCGTTCTCTCTCACGTGGATTTTAATCGATGCTTCGACCAACACTATACGACAATTAAAAAGTGAACGATGTTAGGAAGCAAATAAATTGCTACCTTGTAGACAGGATACGGAATAATATTAACACAATAACCATTTTGTAAATAATTTTTTATGGATGAGGTAAACAACTTATTCAAAGTTTCAACCTCTTAAAATAAGATAAATATACTTATTGAAGAACCAACTCAAACTTATTCAATTTTTTCAGATTAATACGGAAATAAGAATATTTTGGTGACATTTAAGAACAGATATAACATAAGTAATGGACATTCTCAGACAATGAGAAACGTATAGCCCATATAGTGGGGTATATTTTTATTTTTTGGAATATTTTTATATTTGTATTAATCTGAAAAAATCGAATAAATTTGACTTGCTCCTTGAATAAATATGTTTATCCCATGAAACGTTGTTATTTCTAATTATTTACGTAACGGTTATTTTATTAACTTTCGAGCACGGGCTGGTTCTCTTATGACTTTCTATATTTTCGAGTTAAAACTTTTATATATTTGTTATGGTGTTATATTATGAAAAATAAGCGACCTCTCTGGAGCCTAAAAATAGGCTTTCAGTTCTCAAAAGGTTAACGAGTAATCGAGTAATGTCTTTAAGAAAGTCATACTTTACTTCGAAGTATCTTCCTATGCTACTTGAGGAAAGTGACGTCAAATGTACAGTAAGAACCAGAAATGTTGTTAACATTACGTAGGTTTTAGTGCCCTTAAAAGTGTCGATTTTACTTCGAATCTTTAAAATATTAAATTTATACATATTTAATTTTATAAATTTCATTTAATATTGTAAAACTTAAATATTAATTTTATACCTTTTTTATAGAAATATTAAAGAATATGTATTATGTAGAATCTGTGCAATTTCAGTATTAATTATTATGAAAGGGTGAAAGTAATAGCGAGAACAAAGGGCTGATAATGTTACTGCACAAGTATATAGTTTTGTCGAAGATTTTTGTAGTTATATTCGTCAGCAATTATGCACCTAGCTTATTAAATTGCAATGATTAATATAATGACTTTGTTGCATCGGTAAATCAGAACAATTAATCTAAATTACGTAGTCATTATTGTACCAGTGAGATGATATGGCAAATTTAATGAAAAAGGGAAATATCAAAGTTATGAAACTTCAATTTTAATTTGATACAATTCTATTAAACAAGCTAACGCAAGAATTATTTTAATATTCACGTTCATTAATTTTAGTTGCAATATACATGGAAAGTTTAATTATGAAACATGATATGCAAATATTCAATATAGAAACATTTACTTTAATATATATAATATATCAATACCTTGATGATAATTTTTTAAATTGTAGTCATTTTTAATTAACACTGAAATTACACACTTTTTATTGTTTTGTACTTTTATGAAACAATTTTTTCTAAATTATATGATAAATTCCGGGAAAAAGTTTCTGAAATTGGAACAAACATTAAATATGACGTGAGGTTCGAAGATAGCCGTGTAACACTTGGAATAACTTCAATAAAGAGTCATACTGCATAAAAGAATCAATATCTGGAAAGGCAATGATGTAACGCCCCCAAATTTATCTGTGCTGACGCAATAGCGCACGATAACAATTTCTATAAAATGTTTAATAGATTTATGTCATGAATAAAAAATACAAAATTTCTTTACTTATATTATTCTTCAATGATAAAATCTCTATGAAAATTTTTGAAACGCTAATCGAGTTGTAGTGAACGTAAAACTACGTTTCTCAACATTAAGTGGAGAAAGTCAGACAATAGTCAGACAAGATGCTCAAAGTGTAGAATTGCGAATCTTATTACAAAATTTACTTAAACATATACTATTTTAGTTCCATGGAGTTATTATACATACATAAGAAATGATAAAAGAAATTTTTAATAATAATAATAATTAACGGATTGTATGTATACGTACAATTTTTAAATGGTAGTTAACGTATTAGCCAGCCGGTATAAATGAAATGGCTGTAAAATAAATAACGAATTTTATTAATCAAATTCAACAATTTCGATTTCATATAAACACGGTATCAAGGAGTCGGTTTTAAAATAAATAAAATTTTCCAAACAACCCTTCATCAAGGAATATGTAGACATTGTCAACACATGAATTCAACCACGAAATCGTTGGGAACTCATGCAACAATCCAATATTTTCACTTCCGACTGATTAAACGAACGAACATTGCAGAAAATTGAATTATTCGACTTGTTCCACTTGCCGGGCACTCAAACTGACTTCGCAACCCGTTGTTTAATACGCTCGTACAAATTTAAACAGGACACGAGGCCGATTCTTGGAACAGTCACTATGAATATTTGTCACTGTTATGGGGCACATTCTGGCTCGATCAATAAGCGCATTGCTAGACAAATCGATGTATGTGCCCAATCATTTTTACTGGATACTTATTACGTGAAAACGATACCAATTCAGCCATTTATAACAGCAATTAAACATGTTATTGACAACCTTCTTTAAACTTTAAATGTCCATTGCTAGTGTTGGTCGTTGCACCTAGAATGAACGATATAGTGATTAGACGTACTTTTATGAATTAAAACTCTGAACGTAACTCCTTTATACAGTGTGTTCCGCTTAAAACAGGCCATCTAAATATCTTCTCTATCTGCGATCATATAGGAAATATTTTTTACGTAATATAAATGGTTTCAAGAGACGAATCGGATGGCGGCAACAATTTTTTATAGGTGTCATTTTTTAATGGGTTTTTCAAGGTCACCCATGTTTTTTGACGTATATGCACATAATTTTTCTTATGTATCCATTATATCCATTGTAAAAAATCGTACATCAATTTTATGGAAATCCCCGTAAAGTGGAAACTCAAATCTTTAAATCGTGGAGATTTTAGTTTTCAAAAAAAATTGTTTAATGCTTGTAGAATCGGTTGAATTGGAAAAATTTTCGAATCGAAAAAGCGTCTTCGCTTTCCAGTCTCCCACATCATGCAGGAACCTCTGTGGGAAAAGCTAACTAAGGATTCTAAAAGTAACTAAGAAAGTAGTGGTTTTGCGCGTTAAAATGAGCTCAAAATGATTGTTGTATATTTTCTTGTTACGAAGTTATAACAGATTAAACATCAGCAATTTTTCGGCGAAAATCAAGCCTTCCTTTAATTTCGTAAGCCAGTGTATTTCGAAATACATTTCCAAATTTCATCGCATTAGTCTTTAGCATTCAAGAGACAGAGAAATGTATATAAGGAACATTTACAATAGTTTGTTTTATTTGGAGTTGTATACCCATTAGACGAAAATGTTGCATAACGCTGCATTCATTATGGAAACAAATCGAGTTACCAGGCTATGCGTTCGTAATAATGCAACTTGGAGTGCTTGTGCGGGCACATTGTTACTATGAACGAACTTACAGTTCTTTACACGGAATGTTGTAGAACTGAAGAATGACGTTTTGAGGACTTCGAAAATAAAAAATACCTGAACAATACGTTATTAAGGATTGTTCAATGCTTCTTTGTTTCTGTTCATTAATGGTATGTACTTTATTTGTTTTCTACAGCGTGCGATCGAAATGATGTTACCTACTGGCAGAAGGTTTATCTTTTTTATTCTTTATGCAAAAACATGTCAAAAGTACAGAATAACATTTTTCATTCGACGATTAGTTTTACATACAGAGTGGGTCAATAAGAACTACATATCAAATAAGTCGTTACCTATTGAATTCTATGAGAAAACGTTTTAATGAATTATGTAGCATTTTAAGGGTTGCATCGAATGAATATAATTTGACTTTTTAATATCCTATTTCTTTTAGATTCAAGGGGACCTTGAGTTTTTTCAAGGTTAATGCATCTTTTTTTATTCATAATTCAGAATATTAAACAAGAATTTCACAGAACTCTATATGGTCAGCATAATTGCATAAATAAGTCAGTCACCAACGTTAACCTGTATAGCGATCAGTTTGACTTGTTTGGTTCTGTCCACACCTTCAGGCATAATGTTATTTCAATACTCTCGAGGTAACTACTCTCGCTTTCTTCATTCTTAATTTTATAATTTCATAATTATACATCTCATTTCTCGTCCTATACATCTATACCAACGGGCTTATTGTCGGTTAAATAAATTAAATTAATTAATTAAACGATTAAAAATCATGTAAACAAACCCAATTTTACTCTATCATTTTAAGGTTATCAAAATTTCGTTCAACAGAGTGCAATTAAAATTAAATCTGATCCGTACGGAAAATTTCTTCGAATTAAGGGGGTCTTCAAAAAGGCCATTTTTACAGTTTCTTTATACTCTCATTTTACAAAGAAACTATTATACTGGTTGTTATGTATCTAATTTTGACATACATGTTTATTTATATCTAAAGAATGTTTGTTACAGTGATTCCTCGATGAAAGTTAAATTCTGAATTAAATTTATAATTATTAAAAATTCCCGTGTGACACCTTAAATTGATACCTAACAGGGTTACCATGTACTTCTACGAACACGAACATTTTTACAATGGCACAGACAATCCGCCTAATAACTATTTCACGACACCATAAAGTGTCCTGGGCCCGCATAGCGACGAGTAGATGCCACCGGCAGCCACGTCTCTTTCCGCCTGTATACGCCCGCCGTTTCCCGTATGTTTTCCGCGCGTTTCGTCCGGACACATCGAGCACAAGGGGATTCATTAAGCGCGCGTGGACGCGCGCCTGTACGTGCTTTGTCAGTCTGTCGGGATGGATGCTTGTGACGTTATGATTAACGCGGTTGAATTTTAAGCGGGAGACGCGCCCGCGTGCGCCCCGTTGATCGCGCCCCGAATCGATCGAGCCCCCCTTTTTCGCGGACGATTCGTGCCTGATCACCGGACTCGATCATCGACGTTCATCCCCCGACGTTACATGGCGCCGCCGTTTCGTACACGGAGGGGTGAACAATTTTTATCGCGTCGCAAATTGATAGAGTGCGCGACATTTTATATATTTTTTTTTCTCGATGGAAATCCACACGAGGGGAGGTTTTTTTCGGGGATTGTGAGTCGCGAAAAATGAATTATAATCATAGCTTTCGAATAGTTTTCACACTCAGATTTCGGATTTGAGGTTATGTGTACGAATGAAGTTAATGTATGCTGTGATGATAAATTGAATAATTATTGTACAAAGTTGAAATTTGCTAGAAAAAAACATGGTTGAATAAATATTTTTCTGAAAGGATGTATTGTTTATAGTGAAAATAAAACTGGGGTTGATAGATGGCTCTGGTGACAGAAACAGAATTGGAGCAAAAGGAAGTTTAGAATACAGTAGGATCCCGTATAACAGCTAGTTCAGACGACACGGTTCGGTCAACAGGTTTGTTGACAGATTCGTTCAAAAAACCGAATCGTCTGAACTGGCTATAACGTGGTACTCCTCTAACATGAACTAAAAATTAATAATACGTACCTATAATGAAAAGGCTTTATCTTTTTATTTTTTTTAAATTAAACAAAATATCTATTATTTTCTGTTATATCAGAGAAAACTTTTTTATTTAGTTTCGTATCACACGAAATTTGTATGAAGCGGAATGTATCTTACGCATTATAGGTGGTCCTACTCTACAGAAGAGCCTCCTGTATCTGAACCCTCACTATCTGAATTCCCTGATATCAAAACATTCTGTTACCCGAACAGAATGTCTTCTAGCAACCTTCTGCTATTACAAATATATAGTGCTCGAATACAAGGTATACTTTCTTCTGTGCGAAAGAACTCTCCAAAGTTACTTATGTTAAAAAATGCATACAATTTACCAACTAAAAATATAAAGAACTCCATTGTTTTTCAACCGATTGTGTGTACACCCACGAGCAAACTCGGCTTCCATTTGGAGAAAAAGCGGCGTAGAATAAACGTCTCTTACCACTTGGTAAATTTATTCCAGGTACTGAAATAAATGTTAAATCGAATGTTAATTTGGCATTAATTTCAGTAATTCCAAATACCAACAAGCAGCATGGTAGGAGGCCCTTTTCCTACGTCAACTTTTTCCCCTAACGGAAGTCGAGTTTGCTCGCGAGGGTACGAAGGTACGCAGTCCCACCAATTTTATAAATTATAAATATTCTTGAAATATATGTACGTAAATATACCCTGAAACGTTCAGTATAAAAAGTGTAATACTTTCTTTGCAAGAAAAGAATTCCAAGTATCACATTGAAAACGGGCGTCTGGACTAGAATACTCCCTTAACCCTTCAAATAGCGAACGCATTACCCAAAACAGGTTGCGTCACACGTCGTTGACTGATCATCAATTCGAAGGAGACGTCCAGGATGCCGGTACACATGCTTGGATATCGACGTCTTGGTCGGTCTCTTCTTTTTCTTCTGATCCTCCTTGCGGGTCATTACACCGGACCGGATATCCAGTCCGAGAGGTTCTCGCCGGCTCTCTTTCCGGAACACAATTAAAGGCCGGAAGCGTGAGACCCATTCCCGTGGATCGGTGTGTGCCCGTGTTCGAGAAGGGATGGCGGCGGTCGAGGGTTGCGCGGAACGGTGGAACGCGAATGGGGATGTGGAGGGGACGAATCCGAGTTTTCTCGACCCCTTAAATTTCGGCTTATACCACTTGTTGGCGGCGCACACGAGCAACAGATGACACTACGTTTTCGGGGTCGTTGACGAAACCCTCCGACCGCCATCGTGAATTGTAATTTGATTTTTTTTGTTGGTTTTGGATGCGTATTTATGGAAGAAGGAATAATGTTCGGATCTTGTTTACTTTTTTGCATGACTGGGAATCAATGAAGGCAGAAATGTAAGTAAAATAAAGGTTTAGGGGGACAACTCTGATGACCTTGACCTTGACATATGTTGTCAAGAACACTCTTTTGAGTATGTTTCTAAAGGTTTTAGCCGTCGATTATTTTTTATTAAAAAGTTATGAAGAAAAACAGTTCTTAAACTGTCTCTAGTGAACTCCGATCAGTATAATGCTTCAAAATTGATTAGAGGTGGCTAAGAAAAAGTTATGCACAATGGGTTAGGGACTCTTCAAGAAAAAAGGCATCTATCTATCTAAAAAGGTAGTTATCTTGATAATTTTTTAACATACAACGAGCAACTGCTTATATATACTGAGACTGGTAATAGATAAGACGCATTATATATACATAAATATTCATCACATTCCTAAACTTACTGCTCTGTTTTAGGGCAACCATTTCTATATTTCCTTCAACCAATAAGGACCATACTAGGTTATGGTAACCAAGTCTGTCCGAAAGATACGTGGCATTTCTGAACGGTAAAGAGTGAGAAGTTGGGCTATGGTGTTTTATCAAAATATTAATGACTAAAATATTTCTACATTCTTTTTCCTTATTGTTTTACGACTCGATGAAAGAAAATTTGAAATCGATGCAGCAGATCCTGAAATATAGACAAAGGAATCGTTAGGACAATGTAATGTGGTCTTCGAGAATTAAAAATCATGTTATTTTTTAGTGATAATATCGCGCAACTGCCCCGGTTCATTATTTGGACACTTTAACGTCGATTGACATTTTCAAAGTACAAATTTATAGAAAGAATTGTATTAACCCTAGATTACTAAACTATACTGTGACTTACATTACTATGTATCACTCGTAAAAATTCCGACTGAAAGACATCACGCAGTATTTTAGAAAGACATTTTTATTGGGATGAAAACCTACGTTATAAGGCATTCAGCATAAACTGCACACATGTTAACAACATTGAAGGCAACGTACCGATTTCTGAGAATCGCAAAATCGAGGTCGTTATTTTTACGACAGTTTAATACTCAAGGGTTAAACGATGTTACTATGGATGCAAAAGTAAAAAAAAATATAGAAATAAAAGTAACACTACTGACAGCGTAAGTTATATATATTTATAAAAAATATAAAATAAAATTTTCTCATTTTCGGCTTAGTTATCGAGGAAATACACTTTCAATTTTACTACAAAATTCGCCCAATCTTGCAACACTGGTATTATATACATCACCAGAAATCTTTAACACCAGAACTACGATACAAGTCAAAATGACTTATCAATACACTCTTACAACGACGATTAAAATGTTATGACAATACATTCTCTCAGATCTTTTGCACCTTTTACTACGATATGAAAGTGAAGAAATTAGTCGATTTCTAAATTTCTAAATTTTCAAAAGTTTTCCACGTTTATCCACCGATCGAAGCAAATATGCGTTTATCGTCGGTAGTTCTAGTGTCAAATCATCAACACCACGCGTAGTCACTGTAGAACCAAAATAGTAGAAGCCAAGGCAAAATGTCTGAACGAAAACCTGTCTCAAGACACATCGTCCGGTCCAATATTTTCAAAGTTATTACCCGGGGTCTGTACAGAACCCTAATTCGCCGATATCAAGCCGGATTCTCCATCGCAACGACGACGGTAGGAGGACAAGTAATGGTAATGTCGTTATAATTACCCGCGGGCCGGTAACTTCGGGCTTTGAATATTCAGCAGCCGGAGAGGAGGCGCGCTAGTGGTTTGAGTCAGCGTATAAGCCAGCCGACGAGGCCTTTTAATTGATTCGGTGAAATAAACCGAGTGGTATGGGGGGGGGGGCGTCGCCGCTGCCGCGTGCAGCAATAAGATACTCCGCGAAAGATTGGTGGAAGCGGCAACGCGGCAGAAAGATAGGCAAAAGAGATAGAACCAGCTTTGGGATCCGCGCACAAAGGGAACTCCATCTTCGATCTTCGCTCGAACGGACGGTCAGCCTCCTGTGTGCACGCGGTGAAGTAAGAAAATCAGATCGTCAAGGGGGAGGGGGAGGGTAGCACCAGGAGAAAATTTTCGACGGAGGAAAATTACGTTGAAAGAGAGTCGCGAGGTTCGACGGATCGAAGCGTTCCCATTCAAGGGGATTGAAAGTGTCGCTGATGGAGCGATACACTCTCGGCTTGTGAAACGTGGAATGCAGGGAGCACATGAAGTCGGGAGGAGTAGGGATGATGATGGAACGGTGTAGAAGATTTGTAAATTACATATACAAGTGGTGCTAAAAAAATACGGTGAATGCTACTGACGTATCCGACCAACAGAAAGGCAGCGAACTACAATACATAAAGTGACACGTTGGATCCAAAGCCTTCTATACAGGGTGTCCCAAAAATGTCCTCCGACCCGGAAATGGGGCACTCGGGGGGTGAATTGGAACAACTTTTTCCTTAGCAACAATGTAATCTGAGGCTTCATTATCGAGATATTAACGAAAAACCCCGACCAATCAGAGCGCGAGTTTGCCAGCCGAGTTCCCGCGCTAGCGGTGGCTACGCGCTACGCTTGTACTACGAAACTCCAAACAAGTAGGTCAGTATGCATCGCAGGAAACTGCGTATAATAGCAAATAAAAAAGACGTAACAAATACAATCATACTTTTTATCATCTGCCGTTTGTTATTTAAAGAGATTAATGAATGAAACGTAAATGTAGGCAAATTATGTGTAATGTAAAAAGACGAATGCACATCTACTTTTTTGTAAATTCCTTTTTACGAATTTGTAAATTTCCTTTTCAAATAACGTGTGAACGAAAAGGTAATGTAACAGAGAATGAACGAGAAGTGATCGTAATTCGGTATCGGTATAAAAATTCGTAGTTTAATAACGGTCAACAATGTTACTGATAATGAATAAGTTTCTTCAAAAAGCCCGAAGAAAAAGTTAGGTACAGAAACTTGCAGAATTATCGCCGGAAATAGGCCATAGCTTGCGTTAAATTAACATTGTTGCTAAGGAAAAAGTTGTTTCAATTCACCCCCCGAGTTCCCCATTTCCGGGTCGGAGGACATTTTTGGGACACCCTGTATACAGTAGACTCGCGTAAAAGTAGCGCCGCCGGGGCGCTCGAGGCGAGTTTGTTCTGGAAACGCTACTTTATCATGAGCCAATGGGCACGCAGGAGGTCGTGGCAGTTCCATCAATCCACCAAAACTTTGGTTACAGAAGGCGACCGATAGTGGACTGTGCGCACGTGTGTGGCTGATGCGTGTGAGCTTGGGCGTTCCTACCGCTACTTTAACGTGAGTCTACTGTACTACACTAGACTGCTAACAGCCGAGAGAAAAGTGATGCGAGTGGTGGGGGGTGTCTTGTACATTGAGTTCCTATATTCTTGCCTACACTGCAAATGGCGAACACCCATTGCATTTGGTGTGTCCGCCATTTGCAGTGTAGGTACGTCTCGAATCACTTTTTCCTGCGCCAAGCTATGGACGTTAGCGGTCTAGTATAGTATACAGGGTATAACAAAAGTGTTGAAGGTCTCTGAAATTGGTCACTCGTGAGGTGATTTGGAACAAGTTTTTCCTTGGTAAAAATGTTATCCAAGCCTCCGTTAGCGAGATATTAATAAAAAGTCCCGACTAATCAGAGCGTGAGTCTGCCGACTGAGCTTTCGCAGTAGCATTGACTACCATTTGCAGTGCGTATTATATGCCGATTGGGTTGGTTAATATTCTTTTCGTTCTTTTAATGAATCTGCCATCATTTTTTTAATGTTATAATAATAGTCACTGTGGCTATATTTACATATCACAGTCCCTATACACAAATTTGTACATTTCATTTAAGTCATGACGAAATTCATGCGCGTATATCTGTGATACGATAAATACAACTTCATTTTTAAAATTCGTTAAAATTACAAACCTAGAGCAAATAAAAAATCATTTATTCCTAATTGTATGTTTAAAAAACCAAACAATATTATTGAATTACAATTTCTTGTGCTGAAAAAATTTAATAATTTCATCATTTGTTCCAAATTTTTAATAGTGCTAAAGGGAGTTTTTAGTGAAACAATAACGAACTGTAATGTTGTAAGATAAGAATCAATTACTTATTGAACTGTAATATTTCTTAAACAATACCTTTTCGTATCTTTCATAATTCTGTAATATTTTTCAAAGTTTATCTAACATTTGAAAAGTGTATTAACGGTTATGGATGGATGATTAGATAGGGTAGTCAGAAAATCTTGTATACAACTGGGGAAAGTATACTAATGTATTGTTTAGTAGTAACATTAAAGAAAATTAAAGACTGTACGATCAGCTATTTAGGAGTACAAAGTAGTTCGTTTTATAGATTCCAAATGAAACGAGTACTTTACCGTGACAAATAATCTAAAACCGCGATTCCAGGGACTTAATTGCATCGATAATAATTACCACATAAAGTAGCGTGATTATACTACACGCTGTGCGATCATCTACATGCTTCGGTCCCAACCGAATTAATAATGAAGTTAAAACGTGCCAGCCTCAAATTTCAATGCATTATCATTCAAGGGAGTGAGCAATGAACTTGCTGGAAGTTACACGCAGCAGGTTCAATAATTAGCCGCCACTAAGCTAATTATTTCGATCATTATTATTACATTAAAATAATTTGGCGACGTAAACCTTAATTGTACTCATCCTTAAATGGGACTTAAGTGAAGAAGTTATCAATTTCCTTCGTGTGCTCGTGATTCACAACACATTGTTAATTAAATTTTCAGATTGCACTTCGTAATTCGACATGAATATATAGAATCATATATTATGCGAATAATTGTATACTTTTGGATATATCAAATCGTTATAAATTTTACTTCGGGAAGAAGTTCCCTGTAATATGTAGTTTAGTTATTGGAGATATTAATCATGAGTGTCAATTAAGATGAAATAAAAATCTATAAAAGATATTAACAATTATTCTGGTAACAAATTTGAACTAATCAGACATGTAATTTTAGTTTTGTACAGTTTAATTTCAAATGCAGAACTTGCGCATGAAATTAACTTTATTCAAATTTCATTAACTTTTCAATCATTTTCGAGTCATTATGCTCTGCATGTGTTATACATTAAAAACTGACAAGATGGATACATATTATAAATAACCAAAGAATACGAACATCCATGTGAAATAATTAGGATTAATCGAGAACTGTATAAAATTTGAATTATATAAAAACAATTACAGAGTTCTCAAACATCTAATAACAGAAATATTTTAAAAGTGTAGGTGAATTTTGTATTCTACGTACACTACCATTCAAAACTTTGGAAACAGTCGTATTTTTGAGTTAAATAAATAAATTCTTTATTAATATATTAAATGTAACAGCCTGTACAAGAAATTTATTGCATATTTTGACCAGTTTGCAGAAATTCCTCTTTTCTAATCACATTTCCTAAAAAATGATGTATTTTGTCGGATTTTGTTCATGTACCTGTTCTGTTATTTATGCGTATGCCGCATAACTCTAGGAGCAGCTTATAGCAAACTGAGAAAATTTAGGTAAAGAATATTTTAAGAAATTAATAAATAGAATACCTAAAATTTGTTGGTAGTTAGTAAAAATAAAGGTGCTCGTTGTGATGAGGCAAAAATTTAATATAAATATGTTTTTTTGTTACTTTTATGGACCTAAGGTTCTAATAAAAAAATCCGTGACTTAACTTTTCAAGATTTCATTTAACTGCTTCGAAATTCTTGAACGGTACTATACGTATTAAGTATTAGATTCCAAGAGGCTAAAGACATTGAACGCGCGAAGATAACAACGGGGACGTCAGATTAAATTCTCACAATCAACGAGCAGGAATTTGTGCCCCTGAAAACGTGATTAATAATTAAACCAAGTGGATAATCGGCTCGGCATTCGATACTCGGTCCTTCAAGCGGTTGACTGGACCGCAGAATTTGATTATGATCCACGCGATAGCACGAACCAGAGACGATGAACTCGACGGGAATGGAGAGATAGAAAGGGCTGAAAGGACGAATCGGGAGGGGAGGATCGAAAGTTCGTATCTGAAGTGGGTCAGTAACGTTTCGCATCAAACGACTCGGCCTTTCCTCTCTATCTTGTAGGTACTTCGTGCAAATGTTCTCGTCCCTTGATCTCGGTCTCTTTGTGCCAGTACATACAGTAAATGATGCGATCGAATGTGTGTGCGAGTGGTACATCGTCGATCAGCCCTCGCTTTGTACACACCATTCTACTTTCCAAAACGGTTACAACACTTTATCTCGCAGAAGTAGCGTGAAATTTCTTACACAATATTATACGAATCTTGATATGTTCACAGAATTTAATAGGAAGCTATAAGGACTTTATCCTGCTCACTGCATATTTTTAGTATCTTCTACAAACATTTTTTTCATAAAATCAAGATCCAATAATCATTTTAAGTCTATGTAAAACACTTTTTTTTAATATTTTGTTTATGAACAATGTGTTTACTAAAGATAAATAACGAACTAGTAGTCACAGTAACGACGATTTTCTAATGTTCGGATGTCTTTTAAAGATGTTTCGTACTGCCGATAGACAAGAAATGTTCCAGATATTGTGACGAAACTGATAAAGTACGCGTCTACTGTAGTAGACAAATGCAGTTAGAGGATTATTCTGGTGTTAACTAAACGGTTCTTTATACAAGGAAATACTCTGATATGAACTATGAGAACAGTAAAAATTTATACAAATATTGATTTTTATGAATTAATATATAAAAAAAATGGGATCAAAGAAAATCTTGTTTATTCTATTATGAGTGTAATCATTAAACTTTAATTATTATTTTTGAGTTTTGTACAATCGAGTGTAGCAAATCTCCTGTGACCCCTTAAATTGTACGAATTAGAATAGTTTTATGAGATTAAATTTTCGATGATTTACTTAAGTTTCCATTTACGTATATTACTATTTTCAATTAATGGTATATCATTCGAAAGCTTAGTTATTGCACAATATATCCTTATTGATAAACGTTCAGAATGTATAATGTTAAAGATTATTAATCATTCGAATCCAAGAATTGCAAGGGTACGCATATTTCTGTGACTCACCGTAGGTATAGTTCACAAACAATATAATCACTGAATTACTTTTCGTTTAATTACCGATTCTGAAATAATAAAACAAACACATGTCACAATGTACAAGAAGTCGCGTTGCCAACAAAAGTTAACGACTCTTAATGAAAAAGCCGATCAATCACCGTAGCATAAATTGTTTTCGACGCGGGGACACATATTCCGCGGGAATCGACTCAGAAAATCTGTCGAGTATGCGCGGCACGCGTCACTGTTTTGACCCCACCGATCGATCGCAATCATTCCACACGTTCCGCTCGCCGATATTTCGACACACTCTAATTAAACTCGTGCAGAAATTGGACAGGCCTCTCTGATTTAACATGTGGCGTAAAAAGTGTTTCCATAGACATACTCTCTGCTTGGTCCTATTGGTAATTGAGAACATGAACATTGTTTTTATAAAATGATATAAGTTGGGGTAAATTTGACTCAGTCAGGGGTAAATTAGTCCCAAAGTCAGAAAGTTACCATTTTCGATTTTGTAGTTATTTTGTGGGTAATTTTTAAGTGAAATACTTTTTCAGGTAAAAATCAACTTAATTTAACAATTTGCAGAGCTACAAAACCGAAAACGATCATTTCCTGACTTGGAGCAAAGTTACCCTGATTGAGGCAAATGTACCCCTAACTTACGGTAACGAACGTTTTTGAAAATATTGTTTTGTGCAGTGATGCTGTAGGGATTCGATAAGTGCTCGTGACTTCGAGAGCTAACAGACATTTAATGAATCATATAATGCATGTTAGTTAATGTTACTATTTGACTTGAAGTAGTTATATTTGTTATATAATTAAGAAAACGTTAACAGGTTGTAACCGTATATATTATCCGTAATCCGCGGTACAGCAATCGTAGCTACACGCGTATAAAGGAAGGCATCCCACCATTATTATACAGTGTACTCTAACTATATTGCCACTAAACATATTGCCACGCAAGGCACTTCCCCTTCACGCGTACTTTCGAGCACACAAATTTGCTCTCCCACCAACGTTGCGTACGCTGCCGCATCAGCACGATCCAGCTTTTGCGCAAGCGCTAGAGCCGAGGCTATAGCGATAGAACTTAGCATGGAGGGGACTCTAAACTCATTGCCATTTTACTCCCCTACAGGCCCGACCATGGCAATATAGTCAGAGCCCCCTATAGTTCCACGATACGTGAGAGACGGGCGAGGATCTACGAAATTCCTACCGTCCCACGTGATCACCGCGGATGCGTGCGCACCGATACCCAGTCAATCACGATCGAAGAAGGTCGATACGAGCCCGTCGATCCTCACTCTACGTCTGGACCCGATCCAATTAGGTCGTTCTTAATTACTAGCGTCCGTTAGGCCAGAAACGGTACGCCGTCGAGAAGTCAAAGCCGACTTGATACATAGAATCAAACAGCTTCAAATATCCTCACCGCGTACGCGCCTCAAACCGAAGAATCACAAGGACAAACCGCGCCGTGGTACAGCCGATACGAGATTCACAAATCTATACGTCTACTGGAAGCACCAGCGTAATAGTCACAATCTCTTTTAACTTGTAAGTTTCGTATTTAACAATCTAATCATATAAACCATAGCGGAGAGAACGTGTAACAATTTCAAAGTGAATTCTAAGTTTGAGACGCGTATGCCGAACCGGTGAATCGTCGCGGAATAGATGTGTGAATGTTATCGTTACGGAACGTCGAACAAAGGAAGCATAATTTCTCGCCTAACGTTAGGATTAAGTATAGTTTCTCATTGCCACAGTTTCGGGTCGTACATTCGGTCCGAAATCGGATGATTACTCGGTGTTTAAATTAGAGTATAAGCACGATAATTTTTTTACCACCAGTGCTGGACAAAGCTTTTGAGCTCCAACTCTGCGCCTCTAACTGAAGTCTTGTGCCCTGCGGTCTAACAGCGATTTAGTGCGTACCTCCATCCGAGTTCTCTCTACTTTATTGGTAAAATCATCGGTTGTGGCGACATATGCACGGGGAAACATTGTGTCCCCATAGGGAGTGTGACAGATTGAGCACAGTCAAAGTTTTTCCACCAGTGCTGGACGATGGTTTGGGGCTGACGAAATCGTACCTCTAACCGAAATCTGGTTCTTCCGACCGAGTCGACAGTATCATTGGTTGATCCGACAGATTTCGAAGCACTACTTAGTTAACGAATACATTTGAGTTGTAAAATGACTGCGTGTAATGGTTGAACCTGCGTAAGCGTGTACGCCACCCATCGTGTTAGAAATCTCCGTGTCCAAAGACTAGTCGCGATTTGTATCTTACTACAACGGTATACAGAATATACATTCGATTTTACCAGATATATCTATGGTTCTTTGAAACATATTTTATCTCAAATATTTTTATCTCAGCAATTATTAGTTTTTCGACACATCTACCCTAACAGTTTTTTATTCAGCGTCCAACATTCTGTCTAACTGCAGAGTAAAATTTTACACATTACGATTAAAAAGCTCAAGGTAGCACTCATTTCATAAAAAAGTAAAACAGCAAAAAACCTAATTATTGCATTGTGCGCCTCCCTTGGTACCATACAACTATTGTTTGGAACATTTTTTTATATAACAAACAATTTACAAGTACTTTAGGTGGCAGGGTTAGATGATTCACCCTGTATATGAGTGTCTGGCCGATTGGTTTCCCAGTGACCTTTCACGAACGTCGAGAAGAAAAGGGAAAACAGGCAATAATTTCGGAGTGGATGACCTATCCCGGGACAGCGAAAGGGTGGTGGGTGTCCAATATGTGGTATTATCGAAATAACCTAATTTTTCAATTACTTCAGCCTGTCCCACCCTGGCGAGAAGCCACTTGAAAGCTCTGGGCTCGGCCGCCTTGGTCTTTCTCCTCGTTAATAAAAAATCGATCACCGCTTTCAGCTTATTCCCTCGCGTCATTCCTCGGCGCGGACGGAATCGCAAGGAAAAGCCCGCTTGTAATGTCACTATGTACCCCGCAGCTTTTCGTCTGTTTCGGAATGGCTTCTCGCTGGGAGCTGAGTGCCTCTAAATGCGATCTATTTACGCGACAATACCTAAGGAGTATCCACGATGACGAAATTACTCGTGTCCTGCTGCGACCTAATGCACGCCTCAATTTTTATTTCACGATCTTTCGGCGCGACGCTACTATGGGTCACGGCGTCCCTTTGTTGCAACGAGAATAAACGTTGACAAATCCAAGAACCTGAAACTTTATGACCACAAAGGTTGTTCAGTACGATACTTTTAAATAATTTATTGTTCAAATTGTTCTTTACAATCGAAGGATTAATAATTAGAAGTTTCCTGGTTGGGGGTGAAATTTTCGTCTGTTCGATGGAATATTTATTTGTAGGTGGAATCAATTTATATAAGAATGTGCAGAGTTACGGAAAAACGATATAACCTATTCCATATTAACAACAATTTATATTTTTGTAATGTTAGGTCAGTATTGAACATTGTTCATAACGTTAGAAATATAAGACTGTTCTTAAATTGAGCATAAATATATAATAAATGTCTTTTATTTGTTGCGATTGATTTTGTAAGAATGGCATTCGAAAAACAAAATGGTGTTGCACGTTTGTCTATTTTCCTCTAACCTAAAAATTACGTACAACATAACCTAATATTTGGACAATGAACAATTCCCTTAATACATAAAGCAAATAGTGTTTACGGACAAGAATGGGACATGGTTCACATCCATCTATCCTAATCGTTGCAAGGTTAGCATTTAATAACGCATTTGGTGAACGGACCGGAAGTTAAACATATTTCTGCCCCCCCCACCCCTCCAAAATCCGCTGGTGTTTCGTGGTTGAACGCACGAGGCGGGACCTTGCGCCCGCGCAGAACAGGATAAATTTCCCTTGGCGAGCCTCTGACGACTGTTAACTCCGAACAAACCCGTAGTAATTCAGCCTTTAAGTCAATTAACTTCTTCGTTAGCAACCACGCGACGGATGATTATGGCACGCCGTGTAACTTGCCGCGATAAATTTCTGCGGTTTATTTGCGGCCTGCCCTCGTTCATACGCGCGTATTACGACTACGTGAACACCCGATAAGGACGGTTTTGCCCCCACGGTCGGACGAAGGGAAGAATATTTGCTTTGGGAAATGATATTTAGAAACTTGCGTGGTCATTTGGTCACTTTTAACAGAAAATGTACTGTTTAGACACGATTCTAAAGTTAAATTATGGAGATGGAATAATTAAACGATATACATTCCTCGTCATATAGTTTAATATATTATTTTTCTTTTTTCCTTGTTGTTACTTTTATCATACTTTCGTGATACATTCTTCATAATTTTGAAATAAAATTCGTATTCTTGTAAATAATTTGGTTAACTATTATAGAACAAACTTGTGAGTCACTGTAAGTATTAGGACACTTTTTCACAATTACGAATTCGAAATATATTTTATTTAGGGATGTTAAAACTCAATGGATAACAATTATACTACTATGAAGTACTTATTATAGTACTTATTTTTATTTCTAAAATTTTCAATGTAACCAAAATATATAATACGTGTTCTTTAATTTTGACACTTGAGCAGTATGGGCTGTTACCGATTACCAACTTCATGAATTCAGAGGGAAAATAAATGGTAAAAAATATATCGGATTACTTCAATTTATGTATTTATACACTGTACTTATAGTGTAACTATTTAGAATCCTTTATCTTGCGATAGTCCTAAAATCTAGAATAAGTTATTCTAGCACTTACAATGTTTAACACTGTATTGAGTGTAGAAAAAATTATTTTTTATTTTTTTTTGCACTTACATCAATTACCATTTCAACTTCTCCATTGCGGAATGATGTATAAAGATATGTTTGTAACCCAAAACAATGAATATGATAATTGCAGAATCTTTATGCTTTATTCTGTTGGAAGAAAATGACAATTGAATTCAGTAAATTAATGGGAAAAGGTCGTTGAATTGCAATAGCTGTGCATTGATCAAAACTATTTTGCATTACAAATTGTTTTCTTTCCGTTTCAAAGAAATGACCCAAGATTATCTTTATTATCATAATTATTCAATATTTTTAATCGGATATTGTTTAGGTTACATAAATGAAGAAGTGCAATATCAAATTCGATATCAGTTGTAAAGTGTTAAATACTTTGGCAAGTAAGAAAATTGTTTCAGTAGGACATTCTATTATTACTTTTTAGTTTTTTAGAAATCTCCTTAGAAAATAATTTTGTAATCATCTTTATACTGATTTAGTTAAAGATCGTTAAAATATTGAACAAATATCAACATTTTAAACTAAAGTTTATTGTTTCTAAGTTACCGAATTAAATGCATAAAAGGCATAATTAAACCTGTTATTAAATTTTCCATAAAAAATAATGACCAAACGCAACAATCGGAGTCCAAATTGCAAAATGAAAGGGCACACATTTGCTTCCATCGTCGCCCTTTAATCACAACAAGAATCACAGCGAAGCGATATCACTGATTGTGGAAGCCACAGAAGAAGGTATAGGGACTACTACGTAATTTCCTATGAAAGCGAACACCGTCTTCTCGCACGATTAAATGACAGATTTCCAAAGCTATCGAAATAAAATAGTTAGTTGGGTTGTTTCCGTTACGGAATACTCGCCAGACGATGAACCAAATTACAATCTCAGAAAACGGCGACGGAGGGAAACATGGATGGAAAAAAAAAAGAAAGAAAAAACTGCAAAATTACAAATGAGAGCGTGTACTATCCACTCTAGAAGCCTCTTCATTTATGTCATCTACTTTCCTTCCCTTTTGCAGTTTCTCGCGTGGGAATAACCCGCGTTTCTTCTTTCCCTTTTCGCCACCTTCTTTTACGATCGCTTGGAGCTGAAACGAAACTTCGTTCATTCTGATGATAAAACATCGAGTCCACAGAAAAAACATGAACTCGAGTGGTTTTATTCCCTGCATGAATAAGCAAATCACGTGAATCAGTTGATAATTTTCCTGAAGCCTTCGTGATTCTGTTTATTGTAAATAGTTTTGTTTAAATTTAGCTTGTAATTGACAAGGCGAATTATTTTATCTACGTTTATTTTAAATTATTACTTTCCTATAGGCTTCATGTTTCTTTCAATTGTGAATTGTTTCCTTTAAATTTAGCTTGTAATTAACCCTTTAACGCCCAGTGTTGCACCGGTACAACACACATTTTAAAAGTGCGTCAAATTCTGTCGTTCTATCAAAATTAAATAGTTGCAAAACTCTTTCCATCAGACTATATTGTAACTAACTGCAGTTGTTTACACAAATTTACAATTTCAAACACTAATGCCTATATAAAAAATAAAAGTTCCCCCAACTTTTAATTCCTGTACTAGAAACTTTAATATGCCAATAATAACGCATACATCGTATTAAGCTTTAATATAATCTAAATTTCAATATGATTAAAAAATCACAATAATGAAATACAGTCACTACACCACAGAAAAAAACACAAAAAGAGAAAAACAAAGTAAAACAAATGCAGAACGAAGATATCATGAATAATATATATATAGAAGAATGTCACAAGTCAGTCTAACTATGTTATATTCAACCCTGGCTCACTTCATACAAAAATAAAAACTATTACCAAAAACCATTCCTTTCCTACACGCAACGAATTCAGCTCGTGTCGCCGAGTAATAAAATGAAAAGATAAAAACAACCCAGAAAAAATGATTTAAACAACGATCTATGCAAACCACGAACCACCCCACCCTCAAATATGAATTTCTCTTCGCTTCCTTTTCGATTTTTCTCTCTTCGGCATTCAATGCTCAGCATCCACTATCACCACCTCAAATTCCCTGCTTCCCCTCCGTCCTTCCCTTCCCGTCCCCAGTCGGCCTCTGTTGCCTTCCTCTTGGCCGTATAATCCGCAAATTACTAACCTAACCCCCGCGAGCGTCTTAAAGACCAACCCTTGTTCGTGGTAGATTCAAAGGAGGTAATAACCGGACCAGACCAGACTTGGCAAGGATCCGACAGGGAAAGCCCCGAAAGAAGGATGAAATACTTTTCTCCCCGGTATCAGTTTCCCTTTTCCTCCACGAGCATCCGTGTGAAACTGTCTCTGTCTCCTCTCCGCAAGCTGAGGTCACCATCGACGCCTCGAACACCCCTTTTCAACGCTGCATCGGCAAACATTTATTATACCGAAAAGGCGGAATTTTGTTTCGGACTGGACCACCTGAAATTTCACCCTTCAACATCGTTAACACGTCGACTGCCACAGTGAAAAAGACCTTACGTAGCCAGACATACTTTGTTTTGTTTGTAATTTTGTCAATCGTCGTGTTATTTTGTTTCTTAATTCATAAATCGTCAATAATTGTCTTATTTTGTTTTTTAATTCATAAATCGTCAATAACCATCTTATTTTGTTCTTTAATTCATAATCGATCGAAAATATATGTATTTAGTTATGTAGAGGATGTTGGTCTTGTTTTAAATTGTACTAGGATACTGATATAAATTTTGTCCACGGTATTTAAATAATTCTGCCTTTTTGCAATGTACGTGCCACCTATATTTGGGTGGCATGATAGCCAAAGTGTTAATACCGTCGTCTGACTTATATCAGACGTCCCTGAATCATTTGACGTTAATGGAATCTCGCGAATTTCCGAAGTAGCTGGAAATACGTAAGAAACACCTGACTGACTGATGAAATACAATAGGTGTTCCGTCGTAGACCCAAAACGACGATACAGTTAGTTTGCATTACTTTATTTCCTTCGTCCGCATTTTAGTCATTTTCGAGACCGGCGGAAATATTATATTCGAAATATCACACACTTTGTCCTTACAAATATAAATTATATTTCCCTTAAAAAAACCTGGTCCTTAAATCACAAAGATTCTAAGAAGTATTATCTTCGAAATATATCACACAGTTTACAAGTCGTTCGAAAGTAACGCTGAAATCTCGAAATTCCAATGGAAGGTACACCGCGGGCGCAATTTTACGAAACAATCTCGGGAAGGAAGAATGAAATAAAAACAAACTTGCAAAAACAAATAATGCGCCGGGGCAGAGAAAAATGCTTAAACTCGGTATTCCATAACCCCAGCCGGAATGGCGTACTATTCCTGAAATGGACGGGGCATCGGTCGTTCGAAAACACCTCAGCCATATGGCGTCAGAAACAACGCCGAACGTCGCCAGAGAGACCTTGCACATTCTTTTTTTTCTCTCGCCTCGCTTTTTCCCGTCTATGAAGCCCGTCGAACGCATCCAATAAAGGTAAGGTTAACGATGGATCGTTAACTTAATGAACGATGGGAACACACCGTTAAACACGCGCCCACACGTGCGGAGAGTAAAAATGTCTGCGGAAAAATTACAGTTGACAGACATTGTCCTCGTCATCCTTCCCCCTGTGATAATGGCCGATCGAAAACAGCGCGCGATATCGATCATGACGACGTCGTTGCTCGAACCGCCATTCGTGGAAGCAGATATCGTTTTACACTTTTCTTTCTCACTCTCCTTTGGTCGGAGAAGAGATTTTTAAACGTGATAGTGCTGAACGATAGTGAGGTGTTAATCGTTAATTTTTCAGCGATTAAATGTTGCAGACATTATGAAACTGTTGTATTTATGGATTCGATTATCGGAAAGAATAATTGTGTGGATTTTTTTGTAATATTACTAATAATAATAATAGTTTATTGACACGGGCATATCTACCTTCGCTCAATATACATTCAAATAATAGAAAGAACTTATTATAATAGAATTACACTAAATCATATTTAAAATTAGAAACAAAAGGAAAGAATAAGAGAGAAAGATCTGTACGTTTTATACAGTAAATGCTCGATGAGTGCTCGGAAGGTCCTCGGCACTGACAAGGAAAGGTCGACAAGTGTAAACTATCATCTGATAAAGTACAAAAATAGTGCATTCGATGGAAAATTTTTCTGAAAAAGAATTGTTGAAATATTTTATTTTATAATTTAATTCGTAATGTAGAACGTAAAGTGATATTGAATTTACTGGACAAAGTTTATGGCAAAAAAAACTGTATACCTCACTCTATGCAAGTATACAGAATTCGACCGAATAATATGTAAAAGTGAACACCACGCGATTCCTTACGAAATAATAATAAAGACATATAGAATCAAATTTTGTCATATTCGGCTTAGTGTTCGAGACAATTGAATTTTGAAAATCAATCTGAAACGCGTGTATTCGTCATAGTAGCAAGTAGAAACGGCTTGCAACGACCAGACGCACTAGCCAAGTCCTATTCACTTGCAAGTGTATCCAGCAGATATTCAAAATTAATTTCCCCGAAACCTAAGCCGAGAATGAGAAAATTTTATTCTATACTTCTTCCTTATTTTTTCGTAAGGAATTACTTGGCGCCCGTTTTTAGATTTTATTCGGCACACCCTCTATAAATATATCGTATTTTTCTTTACACATTCTGTGTTAAGTATTTATGATTAAAATCTACTTACTTATTTCATTCCGGTCTAGTAAACTAAAATTTCTATAATATCTTCGTTACAACGACCTAATAATAAGTGTCTTTCAAGACCAATTACAACAATACATACAGAATTAACCAATTCGATATTTGATCAATCAACTCAGAAACATTCCATATAAGGATCCAATAACGTAACCATTACACGAAATAACACTCGGCCACGAAACAAACACCAAACATATTTACATTACAAGATAGACCTAACCAAATTCTAACCTAAACTTTCCTCGAACCACAAGATCGCAAGAAAGAAGAAACCTAGAAACGGGGAAACGTTTATATGATTGCGCGATAAATTGCGTCCGTTTGACGGAGCCCTCTCTCTCCCCACCCCACCAGTGTCGATATAACCGATTTTACTGCCTCGTGGAGTCGAGATCCTTTTCATTAAACCTTTTACTGCTCGCTAAATACGCTGAAACGCGGAAAGTTGGACCGGAGAATCGACTCGAGGAGGGCAGAGGGGGTAAACGGGGAAAGGGAAAAACACAGAATAATGCAAGAACGAGAAACGAGAACGGCGAAACAGGAATGAAAAGAGAAAGAAATTAGAGAACAAATGGAAGAAAAAAACACTAGAGAGAGAAGGGGGACGACGAGTGTGTGGAGAACGGAGAAAGAGAGATTTTGTGCATCGAATGTTAACCTGAATCGCCGCTCAACACCCTTATTCTCGCCCTCACCCTCATTACAGCCGACTAATAAAGTCCCAACGAGTGCGTGCGCCACTCCGTTCCATAAGACTGCGCCAAGATTTCCATGAAATCGCTTCCTCGCTGACTCCTTTCAAAGCAATCGGGGCCCTGTTCGCGTGAACATAACAGACGCCTCTGGCTGGATGGTGCTGGCGCGCGCAATTAGCAAGTAAATGACTTTCGGACTGACGTGAAATTGTTCCGCGCCGGAAAGTCATGCTGCTTAGTACTTTGTTCTTCTCTTCTTAGTTTTGTATTCTTTTTTTTTGTTTTTTCTTTCGTCGCTTCGAAACCGGCGAACTGTGAACAATTTTTTCGTCCGCCATCTTGTTTCGCTCATGGTGACGCGGAATGACGAACTTTTCTACTCCTGACGCGCGTAATTTGAAATCATTTGGGGATTCGACTTTCGTTAACAGTAGAACTACCAAACCCGTCAAAATCACGGATTGCGGATTTCTTATTTTAGGATCACTGCAATTATAGTAGTAGTTTGGGCGAAATTTACTTTAGCTTCTAATTTACTGCACATTTTATGTTATACTATATCACGTTAAATTGTACTATATGTATATTGAGTATATTACTATATTATACAATTTAATTTAGTTTACGTTCAGTGATGGTAGTTATAGTATTAATTAATCGTTAACTGTTAGGTTGCGTCGTAAATAAACCGTTCAGTTGTCAAAGTGATTGATACAGAAATTTTATAAATTTATAATAATTCTTTGCGACCCTTTATCGAGTCAGTATAGTCAACTATACTTCCACTCATTGATTAAAGTACATCAGGATGAAACTTTTAACACTAGCACTACCGACCATAAACGTACACCGATTTCTATCGGATAGATAAACACGACAAACTTTTAAAAGTATACAATATAAAAAATTCGTAATATACAAATATAAAATAATATAAAATGTAAATATTGAAACTGTACAAATTCAAAAATTAACCAATTTCTGTACTTAAAAAAGTTCTAAAAGATCTCAGAAAATACTTTGTTTTAACATTTTCATCATCGTTATTAAAAAATACTAACGAGTCATTTTTACTGCTTTGGCGATTCTAGTGTTAATAAGACACAAAAGATATTTTACTTTCCCATTTGCCTAATAAAATCATTATTAAAGGAAATCGATTTTTGTTTTATTTCTGTCTTATTAAATCAATGCGTAAAAAATGGTATTTGCATAAACGTTATGAATAAGTAATAAAGAAGAATGAGCTGAAATATTGAATACGGAACTTCAATTACGCATCAGAAATGGTTACAGCGCGTTTTAATACCGAATGACACAATTTACTGTGTAATAGCTAATAATAATTACAAAGTGGAATCCTTTCAACCTACACAATTTAATCAACGCGGCACACGTTTACTGCGAACGGGACGCAACGTGCCGTGAACCCCGTGTGTAATTTGCACGTCGCGACGAAACGCAGCGCGTTTGACCAAAAAATTTTCTATTCCAACGCGACAGAACGCGGAATCGTATGAAAAACATGCTTTGTCCTCGAAACACGGGGGCAAACAGACAAGGGCATTCGTATGCCGGATCCGATGCGTCCCCCGTTTTTAAAATTGTGAAATTCCCAGGGGCGAAACTTTATTTTATATTTTAACGTCCCTGTGTCAATGGTTCCATTTACTGGGCGCATTTCGAAGCGCATACAGCTATAAGAGAAACCAAGGGTCTTTTTCGGAAAACGAAATTTTACCTTTTTACCTGGGAATTAAGGTAAGGCTTTTCACAATAAAACACGTTCAATAATACTAATTGAATAATGATTATACAAAAACCGAGAGTCCTTTTCGGAAAACGAGAGTTTACCTTTTTACCTGGGAATTAAGGTAAGGCTTTTCACAATAAAACACGTTCAATAATACTAATTGAATAATACTTATACAAAAACCGAGAGTCCTTTTCGGAAAACGATATTTTACCTTTTTACCAGGGAATTGAGTTAAGGCTTTTTCACAATAAAACACATTCAATAATATTAATTGAATAATAATTATACAAAAACCGAGGTCTTTTCGGAAAACGAGAGTTTACCTTTTTACCTGGGAATTAAGGTAAGGCTTTTCACAATAAAATACGTTCAATAATACTAATTGAATAATGATTATACAAAAACCGAGAGTCCTTTTCGGAAAACGAAATGTTACCTTTTTACTTAGAGTTTCCTTTTATTTCAGCACAAAAGAGAGTTGCATGCTAACTCAATGAGAATTATATGGCTTTACATGGGGTTTAATATAGATTGTTTGATTGCATATGTATGTACAATATTTAGAGATTCATGTGAATTTCGATAGAGTAAGATATTTACCTGATGTTAAATTATGAAACTCGTTGAATAATAATTATTGTGAGATGATGAAAGAATGAAATTGCATGGTACATTATATAAACGCACCATTGGTTTTTCTTAATTTATTTCTTTAATGTTGCATCGGTTTGGTGTCCATTCACGACCATTGTGGTTTACATTTCACACATGAAATGTAAATATGTACGCACAAAGTACCTACTTTACATACATACATTACTTACGTTGCTTACAGGATTTCTTTTATGATGTACTTATTACTTTATTTTTTATTTTTATAATTTTTTAATTAATATAATTGTATTTTTCCGTGTTATATATACTCTAGTGAATTTGTTTTAACCCTTAACCACCCAGTACTTTTGATTCTGTGTGTAAATCAATGTGAAATGGACACTATTTGGTTGTTTAGAGTTAAACAAATTGTTATTCTCATTGTAGATTTCTTGCCATTCAAACACTTTTTGATGGTTCTTGGTCATTTTTCTTCTTCTCTTATATTTTAATTTACTGATTCCTCCGTTAGGTGCTTTATTGACGTCATCGTTGTTATTTAGTTTGTATCCACGCATTAAATAACTTCGTATTGTGAACATTTTTTATGATAGGTACATGCAAAAGTAATAACTCTTGCATAGAAGTTGGTATTATTAGTTCATATCGTTTTATCGACGGTGAATTTCATTTTTGCTAGAAATATGGCAAAAATTTATGGCAAATAAGGGGTGCAACTATTTCCAGTAACAGATGCTGGATGTAATTGTTCAATATTACAAAATATTTTCCACGGAAAAACGGCCATCACTTCTGCATACGCTACATTCCACTGGCAGAATATATTCAAGCAACCTTGTTTATACGAATACTGCAGGAAGTACATATTTACATATGTATAAAGAATGGAAGTTATTGTTATACATATGTACATTAAAGAGACAATAAAACAGTTCACGCTATTCGAGGACGAAATTACCAAAATAATAAATGTCCCTGTGTATTTACCACATATGTAATAATGTAATATTAACAGAATTATGAAAATAGCAAAAAACTATCACAGAATATTTCTGACATAAAAGGGATAACAATGGGAACTTTCAGTATTTTTCCTTGATGCCTAGAGACAATTGAACACTTCCTTCAATCATAACACAGTACTGTCATCACGTATTTTGTGAAAAAACAACGTATTTTGTCGCTTCAAGTATCGAGACTTTCAAGTTTTGAAATCTTAGATTCGATTAGATTGTTATCCAGAGAACTTAGAACTTAAGTTCCAACCCACCCTTACCAAAGCCATTTACACACCAAATTCGCATAAAAACCAAATTAATTCTATCTACCACTATACTAACAAAAAACGATTAACCCCTTGCACTCGGAATTTTCTAATTCCCCATACATATTATCACCTCAAAAGTGACCTCAAGATGCAAAGGGTTAAAATAAAACAATTTCCGTCCCTGTTTATAAAAATAAAATTTCTGCGCAACGAGGCATTTGTTTGTTATAAAATCCTATTCTTCGAAGAATTAAATCCCACAATACTGATAAACGTTTCCACTCGTGTCGACTTCTGTCCAGCGTCACGTTAAGCGTCGAGGCTAGAGGTATTACTTCGAATCACCAGTACACGTTCTTTGGATTTTTAAAAGAACGACCACTTTGTGTCAGAACGTGCCTCGAGAGAGAGTAGAGAAGAGACGAGGTCGTAGTCGTCGTCGGCGTCGTCGTCGGTGTAGGACGTCGAGAGGAGGCCATAGGCGTCCAGACGGCGACGTCGTCGCCGGCGCCTAGCGCCCCGTGCTAACTAGCACCCCTAGCGCACACACCCGCCCCTTTATTAAACGTCGGCCCGCCGTATACGTTTCCCCTCATAAAATTGAACATGGCGTACATACCTATACGCGTGGAAGAGCTCGAAAAAGAGGGCAGAACACGGGCCGTTTGAAAAGCGGTGGGGAAGAGCGCAAGGGCGAGGGGTAGCCAGCGCGATTTGGTAGGAAGAGGCACAAAGGAAGTGAAAGGAGTGCAAATAGACTATGAAAGTGTGAAAAGATAGAGACGGGTGAGATGACAGTCGTGAGAGGGGTAGATGTGGAAAACAGAATATTGATCTTTCTGAATCGTCGATCGACGACGAATTTTTCGAGTGGCTTGGAAAATATGCGTCGTGGTTCGGATGGTGTTTCGAGTTGAACGAAAGATTCTTTGCGTCTCTTAAGAGATGTGATAGAGTATTTTGAGTATGAACCCTTGAAAGCATTAGTGTTAATTATTTGTAAATATTAGTTGATACGAATGGAAGATAGCGTTAGGGTAGAAAACCCAATTACTGACACTGACATTATTGCATAATTTTTGTATTAAATGACCAAAAACATTAGTTTTTATTTGTATTTATTATTATTTAGTACACTTAATTGAAGGGGAAATTGGTTGCAACTTTCTGAACCTCTACTTTTATTTATAAATTCATTAGTTTCTAATAATAATATCTAAAACTTAAAATAGGACAGAATTTTGGATTCTGCAGATATTAACCGGCGACAGAATTTATCACACTTTTAAATGCGCCGATGCAACACTGGATGATAAAGGTTTACGTAAGTGATTCTATATGCAAAAATAGAAAAGTATATATTACGATATTATTCTCCGTTTTCGATTAAATCGATGGCGAAAATGTATTGAGTATACGTGTAATTGAGCACGATGTAAGTTTTACACTAAAATCCAAAAGTTTCCGAATTAACCTGATATACTAGAGAACAATTAAAATATATGTAGTGTAGAGAATCAGAATCTGAAATAAAATCGTGATTATACAAATCCGGCTGCCGTGTAGGAAAAACAATAAATAAGGGAAAATTATTATTTTTCATTACTTATGTAATATTTCACACATTATTTACGTGAACGTATTAAAATATAATTAAATCACTTTCTAAAACAGACAAATTTTTTTTTCATCTTTCACTAAATCAGAATTTAACAGACAGCATTTGGATTTTTCTATGTAGCTCAAGTGTCTGACCAATTACTGAATAATTCCACTTGAATCAATATTTGTAACTATTATCAGTGGATGATTACACCAATAAATTGACTTAAAGCAATAGTTAAAAGACAGTGTAGTCGTTTTAACATAAATAATATGTACAATACCATTATTCATTTTTACTCTAAGTAGAAATACCAAGTAAGAGTCAGACATTATCAGCTGTACTTACAAGCACGCGTTCTAGACGAATGGTCTGTCTCTACTTTTTCGAAAACAAAGCCCCCTGCAAAAAATGTTATTCTGTAGATTAGACTATACATGACTGCAAAAATGATACATATTTAAATAAAACATTAATCTCTGTTCATTACTAACGAAAAAAGTGTGCAATTATGTTCACATGTTGAAGAAAGTTCCCGATGTATGTCATCATGATTCCTTTCGTTCACAAAGATAAAAATGTTTTAATACTTCGAAATCTTACTGAACGTTGCACAACGTTTTATAATTTTTACATTTCTTAAACAGGAGAGTATATTTATTACTTCTTACAATTACCTCAAAATATAATCGATCCTGATATTTAATTTCCTTCATGAGTACATAACAGTATTTTCTTTAAGTCATGTACAAATAAATGAATCGCATTAATACAGTTAACACGTTGACTGTTCAATTTTTCACTATTAGAATAATATCCTAAAATACGTCTGTCTAAGTTTTTACTTCTGTATGTAGAATCACTTTCTTTCAGGCTATACCGCTAGTCCGGAAACACCCTGTATAAGTGCATAAGTATAAAGAGTATAAGAGTTCTCATACCTGTTTTTCAAAATTTATTTATTCATTATTTCATGTAACTAAATTCCCCACTCAAAAACACAAAATTGAAAAAAACAACTTTTCCTACTCCCTCTACTTTTCTAAATGTTCCAAAAAATAAATGTTTACTGTTACCACCCCCTTAACGTGGACGATATCCAACAAAAAAACTACGATCCAAATATTTTTTAGAAAACTATCTCTCACATGAATTTTATTAAAATTAGCATGTTCGAGTTTCTTGTGTTCCCTTATCAGTTCTAAATTCTCAGCCATACGAATCGAAAAATCCTAAAAATCATTTCAATGGATCACCACCATAATAGAACCGTAAACAATCCACTCTATTATTTCTATTAAAACAAAAATAACCCCGTAACAACGTGATCGCTCGTCCCGGTCATGTCCTCCAAAGCCTTCGTAACAGCCTTTCCCATCGCGCGTCCCGAGTATCACGCACACCGGAAATATTTCCGCGTAATTTACTTTCGAAGCGCGCATCCCCACCACGGGGGAACGACAGCCGTTTACGATGCATCGAATGTAATAAGGGGTAAATAGTGGCCCGTTGAAAAATAAACCGTATTTACATCTCATTTCATTCGTTGCACCATGAATTCCTGGTGCCCCTTATCTCCGGCCCCGGCTATTCTATCTACGTTTAATACCCACTTTACCCCCCACCCCCCTGTCGTCACGAGGCACGCCATTACGGTGGGCACGGGGTAGGAAGCGTCGATATCGAAACTTCTCGTTAACGTTATTTCCCCGTCCCCTTTCATCCACGCACGAAAATCATTTTCCTTTTCGTCGAGCGTGTTACGGTCTCTTGTAATTAAAAGACTTCGGAAGTCGGAATGTACTACGTAAATCAGTCAATAAGTAAATCACAACCCCCAACTTTTGTTTTAAGAGGTATCTACGGGTTTAACGCTTAAAAATCATCAGAATGTTTAAGAATTTTTTTTAAATAACTATGCATCGCTATGAAACTTTTTACGTTTTATTAGAGTTTATACAAACACTGACTTTTGAGAAAACCGATTTTCAAATTCCAGTATTCCAGAAAAACCCGGTTAAACCGGTTGTCGAATTTTTACAAAAGAATAAAATGTAATTGAAACAGTAATGAAATATTTATACTTAATTTAATATTTTTCAGTTCATTTAATAAATAACTAAAATAACTAATATCCGTACAAAATATAAATTGTAAATGTTTATTTCACTTAGTAGTTTTCTTCAGAAAATATGATTTCGAAAACCACAAAATGTCCACTCGACGCTTACTTAATCTTGTTTTTATTTTAGATCGCAAAATTGCCTGAAATAGAAAATACTCTTGCACTGACTACTGAACTTTGTTTTATCGTTTTCAGGGCACCAAATAACGACTATATAACGATTATTGGTTGCCTTAAATACTAAACATTCCGCTTCCAGTGTCTTCGAATCATGTAAAACATTCGCCTGACTCATGAATATTAGTTTTACAGTATACTTTTACAATATACTTGTGCCCGAGGCGATTTCAAGTCAAAATGTAAAAGTTCTCAATTAAGCAACATTAAAATAGTTACGGGTATTCAAACGGCAATTTTCTGAATCAGGAATTCGTAAATTAGTTCCTGACGACTCGATAACTATGTTGAGATGTAGTAGCAACTTAGCTGTCAGTTCACATTGGTAATGAAATAAATTTTTTACATTTGCTCGTATATTTTTTTAAAGGGGGTTTATAGCTTACTTATTGACTCAACCTCGTAATAAATCTCGTGACTCGCGTTGTCTTTCCGCCCTGATTCTCACCGGATCACTTTAATCCCCTTCCCTCCACCCCCTTCCGTCCCCGTCACGTCCACCTTTCTCCTGTCTCTCCCCGTTAACACCCCCGTTTTCCTATGTCCCCGTCTCTTTCCACACTATTTTTGTCGTCTTCGTTCCTCGTATCGCGTTACCTTGCCTCGCGAGGAATTTTTTCACTCAGGACTCGCCACGAATGTTTCCGTTACTCTTCATAATTCACCAACCCCCTGCCCACCTGCCCTAGAAACGTACGTCGAAAGAACGGTCGTCGTTTGAAAGGGGACGACGCGTTCCACGCGGGGACTGGGGCATTTAACGGGGCCACCTACGTGTCTTTGTTGTTTTGGAGCACGTGCAATGATACGTTGCTATGGAGGATTGGTCGATGTGAGTGGAGTTATCGTTGGTGGAGGAACCACTGGATTGGTGATCATTTTGTTGTGGAATGTATTGGGTCGTCCCATAACTTATGTTGCTTTTAGCAGACCTGAATTTAAAACAATGAAATTCATCATGATAGTCACTTGTCAGTTTGATATTGGCTCCAATATCGGTAATGCTTATCGATATAAATTTTTCGTTAACTATCGATACATAAAAAAGATTGTTCAAACAGTACGGATATTCATAATATCGATACAAAAATTCTACCAATTTACCAATTAAAAAATAAGCTGCATAGTATTAAGAAATTATTTTATTAAAATTACGATTCACAGTATTGAAATGAAAGCTAGTAATTTACTTTTCAAATAATGTGTATTTATTTATTATTAGGAAATATACATACAAAAATGATAAATTCCAATCTTTTGAAGACAAGCAAGTTAAAAATAATCATTGTTGGAGGTGTTGTAAAGATGAAAGGTTTCTTTTTTCGGTTAAAATTAATACAGCCTGAGAAAAATGATCAAAATGAATAAAAATTATCAATACTTGTAATTACTAGTTTCTGAAGTATCTATAGAAAAATAGTGATAGATCGATAGGTAAATAACGATGTATACAGTTATCGATAAATATCGCCCATGACTACTGGTTGCTGTAAATAGTATCTGAAACAGGTAGGTTCCTCCAGATAATATTGTGTCCGAAATTCAGGGGTTTAGACCAAATGATTCCAGTAATGATAAAATAGTAAATCTGCAATCCGTCATTTTGATGGGTTTGGTAGTTCTAGTGTCGACCATTAGAGTACGGTGACCGAGTCTGTTTGGACCCCAGTGTTTAAAAGCCTTATCTAACTCATTGATTTCTTCAATATAATTTAAACTAGAGAGCTGTTCATACTTAATCATATAAAAAAAAGCAGGTGCTTTTTTCATGGTCGAAGTTCGAAAGTATGTTTAAAAAGAAGGAAGCACAGGGTTTCAAAGGGACCCAGACATCACTGTCTCGACAAACATTAAAAGCGTCCGTACTGCGACGGTTAAAGGTCAGGATCACACTCTTAGATACCTAAAGCTCTTTGAAATTCTGCCCAACTCTACATAAAAAACCTTCTCTAAACATACTTGTCCGTCACTGTATCTATAATATCCGCATAAAATCCGAAGTCTATTAATCATCGTAAACATCGATTCCCCGTTTGACAAAGTACCGTACCGAACCGTTACCCGTGTAAATATCGAAATTTCAGGCTACAAATCATGGGAACATTTTTCCTAGGCAAGAAGCTCGCCTTCAAACGCACCCTTTTTCCACCGGCGGTGGGGTCCGTACCAGCAAGAATATATACATCTTAATAAGAACGTAGAGTAGGGGGTTAGCTCTCGTGCAAAATTTATTAAAACCCTCCACTCTTTCACCCCCTCTCTCACTCACTCTCCCTCTCTCATTCCCTCTCTCTTTCTGTCCGGTTAACCGTCCAGAAAGCGGCGAGCGCGCGTGAATTAAAGGCAACGACACGCTGAGCATGTCCTATACCTGGTGTGTCAAAGGAGCCAGTCGACGCGGAGTTAACAGGGTTAGATCCCGTGCCCGTAAAGTCGTCGAAGGGTAATTAAAAAGAATGACCACCGAACACAACCCGACTAAATTTAGAATTCGTTGGCGAAAGTTCTCTTGCCCGGAGAACGGGGGGGATCGACCGACCGCTATCTGGGGCGGACCACTTCTTTGGGATTCAACGTGTTCTGGGACACCGTTTTGGTTTGTTCTTTTTTGAAAGGTGGGAAGCCGATTTTTATGACGAGTAGTTTCATAGGCTTAAGGCCGGTTTACAGGTTCGAATACTTTGCGCATAATGAGTTGTGTATAATTAACAGTAATAGTTAATTATTAATGTATAAATTCCAAATTTTGGAGCACCATTTCGGATTTTGTTCAAAGTTGAATATGTTGTAGTCTTTAGCGATATATAAACGTATCTCGAAGGATTTTAGACAATTTTTTAAATTGTTGATTTCACAGCTGTTTGAAATTTAGGGCCAACCTTTTTTCAATAAATCATAACTATTGAACTAACAAACTGATCGAAATGAACTTTGTGGGCGCTTACAGTGGAGACATAATAGTACCTAATCAAAAATATTTCAGTTAGAATATTTTTAACCATTTATTTTGCAATTGTTTTAAATAAATTCACTGTTTTTATACCAGGGAACTATTTAAAAATTTGAAAAGAATGAAAATTAATTGAAGTGAACGCTGCGTCGATTCACACGGAAGCTTACATGTTCAAAATAAATTGTGCAAACTGACTTGTGCATTCTCATTTGCTGTCATGTCTATCATTTCTATCATTTCTATCATTTCTATCATGGCTATCATGGCTATCATGTCTATTATGACTATCATGTATATCGTGTCTATCATGTCTATCATATCTATCGTTTCTATCGTTTCTATCGTTTCTATCGTTTCTATCGTTTCTATCGTTTCTATCGTTTCTATCGTTTCTATCGTTTCTATCGTTTATATCGTTTCTACCACTTCTATCATTTCTACCATTCTATCATTTCTATCACTTCTACCATTTCTACCACTTCGACCATTTCTACCATTTCTACCATTTCCATCATTTCTATCACTTCTACCATTTCTACCACTTCGACCATTTCTACCATTTCTACCATTTCCATCAGTTCTACCATTTCCACCAGCTCCATCGTTTCTACCATTTAAACATTTTTAATCTTTTCGCTCTTTTGCTGTGTGCAGAGGACCCTCAGCGATGAAATAAGCCGGTGCTCGCATCCGTTAATTTTTAGTTTCACGACGCGTTATCGAATTACCATTCCCGGCTAGGGGTCGCGTTCGAAATTCCTACCCGAGGAGAGGCCAAAATACCCACAGACGGATTTTTCATTGCGATTCCTCGGCCTCGGCCACGCTTCGCAGGCCGCTTCATTGTTTTAAAGCAAACTTCAAATGCAAAACCCGCTCTCTTCCGTCGTGAAATATTGCTACGAGCGCAAAATAGTACGAATTATTCATACACATACATTTTTCGGCGCGCGTATACGAATTAGCAATATATCTCGGCCAGTTTTCGCGAAATTTCATTCTGCAGACCGCGTTATTCTACTATGCTTACTCCCGTTTCAAGTTAACAACACGATATTATTTACAATATAAATATTATTTATGTGTAACACTTGTACAATACATTGAAAAGAATTTATATAGAATCTATTCAAATGTATTAATATTGTATTTTATAAACGAAACCGTGTTTTCTTTTCCTATTTTCACACGAAATGAAAATTTGGTAACAGAACACCTAATTAGAAAGTAGATCTTTATATAAATTGGTATTTTTATAGACGAATATACAGAAATATAAATTGATCATCTAAATTATTTATCGTTCATTCTACGCTAATACTTTTGTACTCAAAATAAATCGAAGAATAAATTTATCTAAATAAAATTACCTATATGTATAGTTTTATGTAAACAAATTTTTCTATTTAAGTTTCATTTCAGACTGTGGAACATGGATACTAGAGCTATTAAAATTTACCATACGACGTTTTTTGCTTTTCTTTCACCTCTCTAATACTTCAACAACCATACTAGCCAGCAGAAACTTTCCACAACAATTAGACTCTTGTTTTTAATAAAACGGAAATGATATAAACCACCAGTAATTCTCAAGCATCATGGATCTTAAAAACAAATAATAAAACTCAATGTATAAATAAATACAAACGCATTTTCAACGTCACAATGTAATGAGTCAATTGCGGAAATTCACGTACTTACATAAAACCTTAACACGTAGAATACACTAAAATATAAACATTAAACAAATTCGAAAATAGTTATATGTAATCGTTCACATAGTAAGACATCCAAGTCCAAAAAATAAATCACTATCTAATAACCAGATTTATAAATCCGTATGTAAAATTTTGAATTTGCATAAGCATCTACAGTCTAATCATCCTAGTTGCAAGTCTCAAATCCACTATATTCTATTGTCAATTACATTATACGTGTCTGTCCGACGTATTGGTGCAGTCCTTCAATCTTGACTCTTTTAGAAATTCTTTCAAAAACATTCGTGACTTCCATTGTATTCTTGTTGTAACCATTATTTCGAACGATTGATGTTCTACTGCAGACATCACGAAAATCCATTCATTATCATCTGAATTATAATACTTTATTCTTACAGTAAAAAGTTCAGAATGCAAAGGATCAATGCATATAAAAATCCGCTTTTCTTTAACTCGATGGACGTGTATGAAACGGATAAACATGGCCTCGCTTTTTTAATAAACACCATTATTAATTCCTAACTGTCTGTATAACGAGCCGGTTAATTAGCCGAGTATGTCAGGATAGCTGGGGCAATAAATCATTTTTTTGTCGGCTGGCATTTATCCGTATCGTTAACCCCTTCAAGTCTGAAGTGTGCGGATTCAGTTACAAGTCAGGCAATACTCTTCTCGGTAATGGCATAATGGAATAATGGGAGTTGAAATCTGAATGATATCTCTCCCTTCGATCCACAGTCGACATCATCTTCGAACTTCAATGGATTATTTAATTTGTAATCGTATCGGCTATTTCCTGCTTTTCACTGGGAACCCGATTCTAAGAATATAATTCACAAGGGTTAATTGATAGATAACTAGATTTTAGGTTTTATGCATATATAGCAATTTTGTTTCATTATTAAATCCTACATTGGTTGAGGAAAAAGCATCACGACGATTTTAAAAATCACAAAAACCATTAATTGGGGAACTTCGATTCCCTTAGAATCAACTGTGAAACTTTTTATCTCTTTTTATCCTTTTTAATAATTAATAACTATACTGGCTTAATATATGTTATTTGAGCTTAAAATATTTGGCTTCCTAAAGAAACAGGTCCGATTGAATATATATTGTGCAAGTCTGAGCCTGACGACAAAATTCTTCACGGAAAACCGTATAGAAATTGCTTTTTTACACTAATGCTACCGAAAAATCGATTATTTTGCATGAGTGTTAGATAGCTTACTAAACTCCGTAGAAACATTACTATGTAAAAAGCCGGCCTAGAGTCGCAAAATAATTAAATATTTAACAAAATAACAAATTAGACGTTGAACTTGAACGGTGGCACCACCTGACGGTGAAATGGGAGACTACGAAATGAGCAACCGGGAAAATCTCGAGAACTATGTATGTATGTACACAGTCGGTGATATCTACATATATACAAATGTACAGTAGATGCTCTATAATTGTCGGTACGTTAATTGACCACGGGGGCCACCCCACACCAATACGTATTTCTCACACACGTGCGCACACCCCACTCTGTCGGCCAAAACGTCCAGCACGCAATACATACGGTATCACGTTAAACTTGCATACTATTCATTACAGAAAACGCGGTGTGATTAGAACAATCTAATGGAGATCATATAACTATTACGGCCCTATAATTTTCACTTTTCATGCATGTACTTTCAATGTTACAATTATTTGTATTTTATACATCAAGATTAAGCAAAAAGAGTGCAAGAGTAATAAATTAATGAAGGTTATAGTTAGTTGTTTCTAAGAATCTGGGACTAAAAAATCAAGAACATTTCAATTTTGAAAACTAGATATCGAAGTCTAACGGTTAAAAGTTTGAACAGAATATAACCAACTTTTTTAAAGTTTCCTTTATAAAATACAGATCTTCGAACATGGTTCATTTTTATCAGTTATGCCTCGTCTGTGGTGGTGGAAACAAATTATATGTATACAGAACAAAAGATTCTTGCCACTTGTAGCTAAACAGCAAAAAAAACTAACAAGCAGAATCAACTGATTAAAGTGAGCAAGCTCCCAGCCAATTAGCTCATATTATTTGCAACATAGTACGTGAACTTGTAGATGATTCTGATTGCCAATTATATACAAAATAATAATGATTGCCCAGGTATTACCAAGTGGAGGTTGCTGCGAATGGAGACCCGAGGAAGATAGACGCAATCACAAGTACAACGTCTATCAACCTTTTACAATTAGTCTCGTTATAATCAACTTAAATCTTAATACGCTCGCGCCGAACATACACACACACACATACAACAACTTAAATTAATCGCAACGCAGAAACATACGTCCAACCGAAGGGGATTATCGGTGTAGAGTCACCACAAATCATGTCCGAATATATACACCGCTTTTTTTAACATTTACATATTTATAATTTATATAGGAGTATGAATAGTTTTACTACCTATTGTAAGAATCTTAATACGCACGAACAATTACTTTCTGGCAATTGGTAAATTTTTACATATGAATTTACTTACACGTTATTTACTTACAAAAATTTTATTTATTGAAATTAAATAATGAACGTATGTCAATATTCAGCTACGTGTCTCTCAAATTAAGTGAAATACAGAAGTTTTATTTTCTTGAAAATTAGTGTCAAAGAATGTAGCAACTGATCAGATTAGTTTCGTAAATAAATCGAAACCCTGTATCGGCACACTGTTTTTTCGGCTATCAAATATCACACGGAGTCTTTTAGGAAGTGGTAAAATCTTTTACACAAACTCAATGAAATACTTTCAGGTACCCAGTTTAGGGCTACGAAATTAGAATGTTCAAGAAGAGGTAAAGAAGTTTCATATTTGCAATTATTTTGTGATACTGTAATAGAAATCGGTGTCCTGTGAGAAAAATCGTATTTAATGATATGAAATGAATAATAAATAACGGTCTCAGGGATTTATACTGGAGAGCTAAATCTATAAAAGGAAAATGTCGCTTAAACAAATTAGTTAAAAATTATAGTTATTTGGGAAATATGAACATCATAAATAAACGAGAGCGGTAGAGCGAGCCGCGGTATCGGTGCTCTCCGTCGGTGCCGACGCGTACCGTACGATGCCGAACGGAGCGGGCGAACGAAAGAGAGCAAGAGCGGTAGAGCGAGCCGCAGTATCGGTGCTCTCCGTCGGTGTCGACGCGTGCTGAGGAATTTCAGAGGTCTATGAGGGGAAGTGTGCGAGCGAGAGAGTACGGTAGAGCGTGCCGCGGTATCGGTGCTCTCCGTCGGTCCAACGCACTAGTGACGTTGCGTCACACAGTTTAGTGACCTAGCCGTGTACGCCGTGTACCATGGCCGTACCTGGCTGTACCATCCGGTGTTTGGGTCGTTCAAGGAAGGTCGTTCAAGCCGGCAAAAACAATTCAACACGAACAAACCTGCGTACGCTCAATACATAACGGCGTTAGCTTCCTCACTTTCTCGTGAGCCGTCGCGGAGGGTGGGCGCGCGTCTCGTACTCGTCCTTACTCTTGTTACTAACCCATTGTTTGTTGCAGGCATTCGACAACCATCAATTTATTTACTGTGCATATTATTAATTTATTTACTGTGCATATTCTTGTGTCCCCTCTCTTGTTACTAATCCCTTGTATGTTACAGATGTTCGAGAACCATTGGCTTCGATATTTATTTTCTTGTGTACTGTGATTCATTTACTCTGATTTATTTACTCTGATTTCTATACTGTGATTTATTTACTGTGTATATTATTAATCTATTTACTGTGCATATTGTTGTGTCTCCTCTCTTGTTACTAATCCCTTGTATGTTACAGATGTTCGAGAACCATTGGCTTCGATATTTATCTTCTTATGTACTGTGATTCATTTACTGTGATTTATTTACTGTGCATATTATGTATTCTATGTGTATTGTATAATGAAAAATATTTTTCCAAACAGTTATTCCATCGAAAGAAGACATCGATCAACGTCTACATCCTCAAAGCGTTTACCACTGCGTTAAGTTACTGTAAGTTAAACTTAAATCATAATTCGATATTCATTGTCACATA
>NW_015374106.1:721414-735919 GCF_001272555.1 Dufourea novaeangliae | reverse complement strand
GTCGGGAGGCTGCTCCGTAAACGGACTCTGTTTAACAGGGGATCTCGCTTGCACTACCATGCTTGTGCACTCTTTTGGTTCGGGTCTGGTACGTAGGTGACCAGCCCGAAGCTCCATGACAGTGAAAGATGGATCCGGGTTAGCGAGGTTGCGCCCGTCTTTCCTATTTTCTTAAACCAGGTTCTGGCGACAACACTTTCATCGCGATACTTGTTCATACTGTAGTTTAACGCGTAGTTCATCGTAGACTTAATAACTGCTTGGTATATAGAATATTAGGTGCGTAAACGAAATGATCGATGGAACTTTTTCCATTCCGTCTATCTCTTTCGTTTGAGTATTAGCGACTACGTTGCGTTTAGTTTAAGTTATTTTGTATTAATAGCATTAATTCGTATTAATTAGAATATTAAGATAATATTAGTTCTAAGTTGAAGAACGAAGACAACCGACGAGGGAACTTAGTCTTTTATAAGTTTAGGCTCAAGAAAGAAGTCATCCGCCGAGGGATATTAGTATACATAGTTAAGATAGTATTACATAGTTAATATTTAAGTTATTTATAAGGTTTATTGTGAAAGGTGGGTAGATGTAGAACTTGTGATTCCATCTACCTGCCTTGGGCCTCCACTCGCAGCAACCTCCTCGTGGTGAGGCCTGGGCAATCGATATTATCATTGGTAAAGTACTGTAAACTGAAGATAATACCGAGCTAATGGCCGCGAACTTCGAATCTATCTCATAAAACCACGATCTATATTACATCGAACTAGGATTATTTTAGAAATCGATATGAGATTCAAAGTGTAAAAATGTCTAGTACTTTGAATGTTTTAGAAAATTATTCGAGACAAAGATGTATGGAACTACTGAAAATTACTTTAGATTCCTTTTCCTTATTCTGTAAATTCTTTGATTGGAACATGAATGCTGCTGGAAGTATGAACATTTGCACAGGAGAATGATATAAATGGAACTTTAACACTATTTTAAGTGTTACAGTGATATTTCGTTGGCTTCCATATTAGCGCACTGCGCCGAAAACGGATAGCATGATGTTGTAGTCATAAGGGAGCAATTGAATCGAATAGATGTATTGTACCGTAGCGCATGGTACTGTATTTCAAACTTTTATATTATTATAATTTATATGTATATATGTATATTCCAATAAACATACGTCAGGTAATATAAGCTTCATTTCATCGAATTGTCTTAAGTATAACTGCATAAATATTGTACAATCCTATACTAATTATAGTTGTATGGTTCAACAGGTTACTACAGAAACTAACTACTGCCTACGTCCTTTAAACTTGGGCTGTAGTAGTATCTGCAAGAACTGCCATGGTTGCTGGGGTTACTATATAATTTTCTCACGGAAGCACGCACAAGTGTCAGTCAAATTTCGACAGTTGCGCAAAGCAACATTAGACCGAGCTCGAGAGTTGTACGATCAACAACGATGAAGGATCATGTTTCAAAACTCTTGCGCATGCTCCGGGAGTTCTGTGACCCCACGTTCTCACCACATGGGGTCTCTGGCGCCTCCACTAGGGGTTCTGTGACCCCACGCTTCGTCGCACGGGCTCTGGCGCCTCCTGCGGGGGTTCTGTGACCCCACGTTCTCACCTACGGGGTCTCTGGCGCCTCCACCGGGGTTCTATGGCCCCACGTTCTCACCACACGGGGTCTATTGATCATGCCCCTGGGGTGCTATGACCCCACTTTTTCACACACACGGGGTCTCTTACCACATCGAACGCACAGTTTCATCTATATAGAAGCATGTGACAATTTCAGAAAAAATTGCTATTTCTTAAAGTATTCCATACAAATAATTAAATTACAAAACGGTTTCAGTTAGAGATGACGTGCAAAATCACTAACGGTGATTTATCACCGTGATCACCGAATCACGATCACGGTCGTGATTTAACTTCATTCACGACCGTGATTGCGATTTTTTTATCTTGCGTGAATTTGCTCACTGCGATCGTAAGTCCTTGATCTTTAAACAGAAAAACGTATTCAATATGATTTTACGATGAATTACATTACTATGCATATTTGTAAAAATCAGTAGAAAAAACAAGAAATTCTAAAAGAATGATTTTCTAGGTAAAATGTAGATTATAATTTATAATCATTAATTTATTTATTATTCTTCATTGTTTCTAATTATTCCTTCACTTTATACGACATAACTCGAATTTTTGTTTTGATGTCGTTAATATAAAATATACAGATTACGTGTCGCGTGTAAAGAACTGTTAGGTTTCTCCACCAATCAGAAACGATCACGAGAAATCACGAATCACTGTGAAAAATCACCGTGATTGGGAACGAACATGATCGAATCACGAGTGATTCACAAGTAGCAGTTCACGCCACCTCTACTTGACGCCATGTCACATATCGATCGACAACAGTGTAGCCAACACCTATGTGAAGTTAGCCGAACAACTAATAACCTTTTAACTTTTCATTATACCACAGCCGACTCTAATACTTAGCAGAGAGGAATTGAGAGTCCTAACGTCCGGGATTTCGGTGTTCCCGGGAAAGTGCTGCCCCCCTGGTCCACATAAGCATGGACAAGAACCCCTGGTTTACATTAGCATGTATCAGAACCACAAAATTTCGCGTCAGCAGAGCCCTCTACCATTCCGTGTCACAATCTATCGTATCAATTGAAATTGGTTTTACATCACAGCGCTATGGGCGATGGAAATTAAAATTAAAAGCCCATATACACGCCACAAGAAAAAGACACCCACCGAAGAAAGAAATAGATGAAACTCGAACCAATGATCGATCATTCTTTCTAAGATTCTCGTGAAGTAAGGAGTGAACGAGACGATCATAAAAGAGTGTTGAGTTTCCTGATTTAGCGTTTAGGAGAATTTGGTGATTATTTATTTATTTATTGCATTTGTAGTACTTGTTTGTTGATTTGCTTCGTAATTATTGCGTGTTTGTGTGTTTTTTGTGGTATATTTCAGGTTTTGTGAACATGTCTATAGAGAAGAAGATAAATACAACGCGGCGTAAGGATGTTTGCGCTTACAAGGACTGCAACAACAGCCGGCAGCTAGGACATGTTTTGTATGCATTTCCAAGAAGCGAAAGCCCTCTTTGTGAAGAATGGATTTCAAAAACCGGTAAGTAAAAGAAGTTAAAAAATATTGTTACTACTGTCGGGAGTGAATCTTAAAACGGCCATTCGTACTGAGTTTGTCAGTATAAAGGCTCTTACAAACCAACGCGAAATATTCGCAGCGGCAGCAACTACATATACATATATATATGTATAGTCTCTGCTCAGCGTAGCCGTATATAGGGTGGACTTGTTGTAACGATTTTTGTATCACCTTAATTATCAGCGTTATTTCTAAAGATATAGAAAAAGTTTAGGTAATTATCTAGAATAGGGGAAGTCAAGGTCCACACTCTGAGCATTTTTTTCCTATACATATAACCGTAGCTCGGCCGTAGTTTGAGATATAGGAACGCAAAAATATTTTGAACACTATGTATTTAATACTAAGCAACTCTCAATTACTCTTTTTCTTAAATTGTCTCTAACCATTTCCGAACAGGTATTTGTTTTATGCATGAAAACGCATAAAATAACTATCTCTAACCAATTCTAAATCAATTTTTTTCTTGAATTGTCTAACCAATTAAGAATTACTTTTTTTCTTGAACTGCCTTCATTCAACTCTGAATGAATTTTTTTCTCTTGAACTGTCTCTAACCAACTGCGATTGGTAAAATGCTTCAACGTTGATTAGAGACAGTTATTTTATGTGTCTCCGCGAATACCTATTTCGGAGTTGGTTAGAAACAATGAAAAAAAAAATTAATTTAGAATTGGTTAGAAACAGTTCAAGAAAAAAAGTAATTCAGAATTGGTTAGAGATAGTCCAAGAAAGAAAGTAATTCAGAGTTGGTTAGAGGCAGTTTAAGAAAAAGAATTCATTCAGAATTGGTTAATGGTAGTTATTTTATGTTTCCGCTCATACCTACTTTGGAGTAGGTTACAGACAATTCAAGAATAAAAGTATGATTATTATCACTTTGCCCGATCAGAATATAGCAGTATTCATATTGACCGGTCAACGTGAGAAGTTATAATAAACGTGTGTGTATATGCATATGAAATTACATTTTTTTTTATTTACATAGTGGTTCCCTTCACGGGATATATTTTATATGAAATTAAATTAAAATTAAATTAAATTTTTAAATAGAACAAAATTGCTGTTTCGTTGTAAACGTAAAAAACTGCAATTTTTTTACTCATTGAAGCTCTCGCGAAGCTGTAGTAGCGTAATCAAATATTCATTCATCGTACCATCCAATGAGGACGAGGATGATTATGATGAAAGTAATAAAGCTGACGCGTTCGCGAGTAGAATAAACCAAATTTCTAGATTTCATTTCATTTCGTCCCATCCACCGGCAAATAGAATGATTGGGTTTGGACGGCGAATGAATACAAATCAGAATACGTTTTGATTATTTGCGAACTAGACGCACGTCTATCTGTTTACATACATAATACGTTAGATGAGTTGCACACAGAACACGAATATCTAACAACACTTCGTACAGTTCATTCTGAATTGTAAACCTCCTTTATGATACATAATACAAACATGAGAAATGTTTTAATAGGATTTAATATTGCAGGATGCCAAACATATTAAAGAAATATATGAATTTGTGCTTAAAATCACGTTCCCAACTTTTTAAAGCATAGAACTGTAGTTCACAGTTTTCAATTTACATCGTAATTTTATTTTTCACTTCCTTTCACGAGTTATTTCTTACTTTTCCGATAATTTTATTACACCGGATATCACTTTTGGATAATTTATATAATTTTCCTTTTTTGGGTAAATACACTTTGATGTGTTTTCGTATGATTTTCCAATTCTCAAACTGTTTACAAAATATTTGAAATAGTTCTCTGACAAAGCAATGTTTGAAAAATACGCTAGGTGCCGTGAAACAAGGGTGGTAGAAAATGACCATTTCATGAGGTTTGTGAAGTTAGCACCCCCAAATGCAAAATTTTATGAAAAACAAATAGTATTTGTTTGTCCACGATTTCTCTACATTTGTCCACCCAAAATTTTTGTTTGTCCACCCTTCAAAAAAAAGTTGTAAACAAATTAAGAATATGATATCGATACTCCGACGAACATTTTTCCTTCATTTCGAACTGGGATATGATTGTGCACGATATGTCCTGGTGTGTCCGCCCGAAGTTTTCGTTTATCCACCCAGCAGAATCGAATTGTTAACAAAAAAAATACAATAAAATAAGATTTAATATTAACAGCGACAAACGAAAATTTTTGGTGGACAAACGTGGACATATCGTGGACAAACAATTCCAATGCTTAGTTCAAAGAAAATGCAATAAGAAATGCTTAGAGCGATCATATCTTATTATTTATGTTTCTTTGTTAATAATTCGATTCTGCTGGATGTATTAACGAAAATTTTGGGTGGACAAACATGGACAAATAGCGGACAATCATATCCAACTTGAGAATTAAGGGAAAATGTTTATGGGGGTGCTGATGACAAATTTCTTTATTTGTTTATAACTTTTTTTTGAAGGGGTGGACAAACCTAAATTTCGGCTGGACAAATGTGGAAAAATCGTGGACAAGGGAATACTGTTTGTTTTTCATAAAATTTTACATTTGGGGGTGTCAACTTCACAGACCTCAATTTATGCACTATTTGGAAAAGAAAAATTTCTGACGGTCATTTAAGAATACGATTCATGGAATTAGACATACCTATGAATTATTTCTGATTAGTCAATCAGGAAGTATGGCCGAATATTACTTACCGTAAAGCAGAACAGCAATCAGTTTCATTTTTCAATGTGCACCTCATTTTTATAACCATCTGAAATTATTTTTGGTATGTGTGTACGTGGTTATGCTTTCGTAACTCTATAGAACGTACTTTCAAATAACCACTAAGAACTTTTCCTTTCCAAGTAGTGAACAAAATTACCATTTCCTAACACCCTCCCTTCCCAGTTGAAGTTTAATGATTTTTTTACACGTTTAATCTACCTCGTACGACAGAAAACAGAAATATAGTTGGTGCTTGTTTATACATTTTTCTTTCGTTTCTTTTGAATCACTGCAAAGGTCTTGACACATTTGTAATATGAGCGTTTGAAACTATTACAACAGCATACGCTGACTAAACATCTACATACATGTATGTATGTATCATAAACCGTTAGAGGGGATGAAAAAGTTCGTTGAATATATTAGATACCGCATAATTACTTGAATAGACTGTTTTATAAAATTATTATTGATTAATTACAATTATTGTCTTTCGATTTCAAGAATATTCCATCAACATAATCGCAATGGCTCAATGTTTCACGCGGAAAAAAATCTCGATGATCAATTTGCTTGCAAGCACGTTCGATGTGTATTACTTCGAAGGCAGTGGGTGTTGAACGAATTAATTGATTCTTATATTTCTCCGGTAAAAAGATGATTAAGACACTGCGACCGAAACGCTATGAATTTTCCGAACTATGTACACTCGCGAGCAAACTCGGATTCCGCTAGGGGAAAAAGTGGCGTAAGAGAAAGACCTCCTACCACTTGGTAAATTTATTTCAAGTACTGAAATAAATGTTAAACCGAATGTTAATTTGGCATAAATTTTAATTATTCCCGAAACAAATAGCAGGAGGTCCTTCCCCTACGTCACTTTTTCCCCTAGTGGAAACCAAGTTTGCTCGTCGGTGTACATGCGCGAGCAAACTCGGCTTCCACTAGGGGAAAAATTAGTGTTGGGAAAGGGCCTTCTACCATGCTTGTACAACTTGATATTTGGAATTACTGAAATTTATGCGAAATTAATATTCGATTTAACATTTATTTTAGTACCTGGAATAAATTTACTAAGTGGTAGAAGGCCCTTCTCTTACGTCACTTTTTCCCCTAGCGGAAGCCAAGTTTGCTCGTGGGTGTACCACTTGGTATTTGGAATTACTGAAATTTATGCCAAATTGACATTCGATTTGACATTTATTTCACTACCTGGAATAAATTTACCAAGTGGTAGGAGACCTTTTCCCTACGTTAGTTTTTCCCCTAGTGGAAGCCGAGTTTGCTTGTGAATGTACAGTAGACTCGCGTTAAAGTAGCGGTGTGGGGCTCTCGAGGCAGGTTTTTTCTGAAAACGCTACTTCAACGTGAGCCTTTGAGCACGCAGGATTTCGTGGCAGTTCGATCGATTCACCAATCGGATCAAAACGTTGGTTACAGATGACGACCGATAGTGAAATGCGCGCATGTGTGTGAGTAATGCGTTTGAGCTGGGGTGTCCCTACCGTTACTTTAACGCGAGCCTACTGTACCGATAATTATTACTCATGACTAGTCATTACAATTCACTAGATTCAGAGAAGTTCTTAAAGGAAATCCTTTAACCGCATGAATCACAATCGTCTGACAATCTTTTGACTTACTTATTCTCGCTCGTAAAGAATGGAAAATCGACGATAAGATACGCGATTTCGAAGATTCGGGGCGCGTGTGCTACTCGCCCACGCGTTCCGCGTGAATTGTTCGCTCGAGGGTACACGATGATCGCTGATTTATGGTGCATTGTGCTCTTAAACTCCTCGGTTATATATACGGGACGGTCCTAGATTCGACAATGCTCGAGACTTCAGACTGGTCCTGATTTCTTTTCTCCTGACCGGGGGCCCCGCGTATTTTGTTGGCGCAACAATCATCTTTGCCGGTTGGTTACCCGGTTCTGGCATGGCGAATCGCAATCGCGACACCATGTTCCGTGGGGTTGCAGCCATCGTGCTTGGGGAGGTGGCGATAACTCGGAATGCGGGCCAACAAATTTCAAGATCAGCGTACGTTTAGGCATTCGAATTCTGTTAGTGGTGAGTATTTATTTCGCGATGGAATTCGAGCGCCTCGAGATCTTTTGGATCAAAAAAAAAGTCTTTAAAATCCCAGAAGTCTACTTTGGCGCAAAAATATTCAAAGTGATCTTAAAACGATTTCACAGAAGATACAAATCCGTAAATCCGTCCTCTCAACGAAAAAATTCGACCGAAGCACAATATCGGTTTTATCTGAAATATTCAAAAGTCGGTATTTTCCGATAATTTCAACATCATCCATTTCAATTATTAAATTTACGGGGAAGACAGATGTTGGGCCATACAGATCCCTTCCTCTTCGCCAAACAGGAGGAAACAACAAAAATTGTACGATGATCGTGCAAAGAAGAGGAAGATCGCACAATCGCGTGGGCGGACTTTTATGGCGGTTGATTGCTTGATTTATAATCTCAGCCCGGCTCCTCGGCGATCATAAAGGATCGCGGGGCGAGTTCGCTAATATCCGCGGATTTTTGCGTGGACCATGGGAAGGGTGAATCGTTCTGCTCACGACGATCAAACTTTTATTAAGAGCATCGCCATACCCGGGCCCCAACTGCGAACAAAAACTAGGGGACATTGCCTACCGTAAACACGCCCCCGTCGTTAAGGCAGGACTTTGAAATTTACTTCACCGCTCAGACTGCCTTCTTCCTACTCCTATGCACCGTGCTTTCGGCTAATCAGAGATCGTGGATTTTACGATCGTCGATACGATCGTTAAAGGATATCGCCGCTATGGCCGCCGCTGACGTCGTGGACGTTGAGCTCATCAGCGACGCAACGGTAGCATCCACCTGTACCATTAAATGGAACCTCCATCCTGGACAAAGAACATCGTGAACTACATACAGTGTTTTTTTTTTTTCTGAAAGAAACAGGTAAACTTTTCTTCTGAATGCACCTATGACTCGATTTATGTTCTATTATTTAGCTTACAAGGGAACCCCGATGACAGATATACGACAATTTTGATACAACTTTGTACAAATGTTTATTAGACGTACACCGGCGAGCAAACTCGGCTTCCACTAGGGGAAAAAGTCACGTAAGAGAAGGGCCTTCTACCACTTGATAAATTTATTTCAGGTACTGAAACAAATGTTAAATCTAATGTTAATTTGGCATAAATTTCAGTCATTCCAAATACCAACAGGTAGGAGCATGGTAGGAGGCCCTTCTTCTACGTCACTTTTTCCCCTAAAGGAAGCCGAGTTTGCTCGTCGGTGTACCTAAGAATTTAGTCGTAATTCGTTCGTGCCCGCTTTTTACTTTCAGGGAGAAATCTTGTATCAGTCACCGGGGTTCCCTTGTTAGTATCGTGGTGATCTTGAACAAGGTATCCTGTGCATTCTGGACACTGTCATTTCCTATTTCACGCTGTAGTTTAGAGAACTAATTATGTGAGACTGTAATTATAACGTTGAGACAGATCGCGCTATGTCATGCTGTATTACACTAGTCAACAAAATTTAACTTTTTGTTCGTCTTCGAACATCCAGTTGCTGATTCTTATAGATTCTTATGTGCTGAATACGAATCCGTAAATAGTTTTTTGCCATCACCCTCAGTTTCTGAGAAATTTGATTGTTTTTTTTAATTCAAATTTTCAACTTTCAACATTTCCTATGTTACATAGGAATGTTACTTATGAACATTAATACATAGAAAATTACTTATTATTACTTATTATTACATAGGAAAATTACTTATGAACATTTAATAGTTATTCAATTCATTGTTGCGTCAAATTATTCTGTAAATTCGCTCGAGTAAAATGGTATACGTTGTTATTGCATTATAAACATTTAAACATGTTTAAACAACGATCACAGGGAAAAGGACACCCGAAATGCACTAATTTTCACAGATATTTTTCAATTTATTTCAAAAAGTAAGGGTGCTGGACGTAATCTGACTGCGTCAGCAGATACAATAAACATTTTTCTTCCGTAAAGCATGAACAGAAATGATAAGACACGTTTTGTATTCAATACAGGAGCGAAATAGTTTTGTAAAACCTGCGACGCTGGCAGTGGTACTCAAAGGCGACAGTCAAACGCCTGCGCTTGCCGCCTTTGCGTACCACTGCCAGCGTCGCAGGTTTTACAAAACTATTTCGCTCCTAATACGAATAAAAAACTTATTTTGGAATGGGTGGCCTTATATTCGAACATTATTGAAGTATCAGAACTGTCATAATTCGGCTTTCTCTCCTTGCGCCACATCATTTAGCCTTATCGCCTCGTCATTTTTACAAATTTTTCAATAAAATTTTACTAATACACCCTTTGTATGCCATACTTACAAAAAGCACAATAAAAATGTTCGATTTTGTTTCAACCTCATAAAGTGAATAAACTCATGAGTGAAAAATGCACAGTTCAAGGATCTTTGTGGTTGCGAGGAAAAAGGAAACAATATTTTGGGAACTGCTCAGGGAGAAGCGTCTGCATTTACCTTTGCGATAGTTTTTGTTTTTCATAAAGGCACATATACAGAGTATTGTGTTAAAATTTTTAGAGTTATTTCAAAATTATGCCCGATTTCTTCGGAAGGTCTTCTGAAAAAGTCCTGCTCGGAACACTGCATCATTTGATATCAAAATTTCAGGAAAATTTAGTTAATACATTAGTTTAACACATATTTAGGACAAAATAGCGGATGTTGAAAATTAAGTGATTGATTTTCAGTTTAAGACAACGCTCATTTTTCGACCATAAAACAAAAATTATGCATGAGAAAATCCTTCAATTAGAGACTAGATTTTTATATCTAAAATAAGCCATCAAAATTTGGAACTGCTCTGTCCAGGGGTCTTCGATTACAGTCATGGACTATGATAATGTCGTTTTGAAAAAAACCCGCGTTTGAAAGTTCAAATACCATTTCCTTATAAAACAACATTTTTTTAAAACTTTCACAGTTTCAGTTAACCTCAGAAGAACCCTTAAGCGTTGATGGTCAAACATGTAATATAACTAAATGTTTTTCTGTTTATCAAACAGTTAGTAAATGTCATGATCTCTTGCTTCCGAGAAATCGTGAGAAGATTGCAATCATCGATCGTTAATGTTCGTCACTCCACACTACTCTGTTATATAGGGACACGCGATTCGCAATAAGTCAACGGAGCAACCAGCATCAAAGTCTGAATCGGGTTGGCTAGGAATCTATCATTTTTCAAGGCGTGCCGAAACGCTCGTTTAAGGTCAGAATCTATCGATCGAGGCTCAGCCGAGCATGGACCACCGCTGAGAATGCTGGCGAACAATCTGCCAGTCACCCTCGGGTGATCTTAGCACATTCGTCAACTTCAGTGCTTCGTAAGCTCGAAAGACGGGCCCGACTTGGGATGAGGGTACCGCATACGTTTGCACGCCGTGTGTTTTAACCCCTTCGGCTTCGATTTTATCTGTTCGTTTGCACACCACAGCGAAACGCATGATAGATATTTGGAGTTCTGTGGAAACTTCGGAGAAAGATTGATCGTAGACTAGCAGCTACTGAATCGACGTATAAGATTCGATGAATCCGTTTAATATTATAACAATAGGGCTAGTTATGTTTAATGAAATGAAACAGAAAAGAGACATACAGTGGGTAAGAAAAGTATTAACTCACCCTTTATAATGGAATAACTTTTTAAAAGTTTGTCCAAGTGACTTCAGCTTTTTGGTGAAGTTACAAGAATTGGTTTACTAAATGATGTGTTAACAAATTTTTGAAAAAGTTGCAATTATCGATATTGCGAACAAAATAGTAAAGGTCGTTTTTTTGTAACTTTTTTATTTAAGACTATCCTGGAAATTTAATAAATACATTTCGAAGATTTATGTTAGTTATAGATTGACATGCTGAAAAACCTAACCTGAACCTAACCCAGCAGACATCGAAAGATGTAACAATCTTCAGATTTACTACAAGTATAGGCCGAAGTCCTAAAAAACTACAATGTTCAACATTTTCAGCCGTTTGTATCTCATAGCAATGTTATCCGATTTTTATTAAATTTTCAGCATGTATACTCTATCGTTTAAAAAATAAGTCATTACGTTAAAAAAGTCAAGGTGACCTAGAAATTTCTAAAATGCCTCCACCTACAAAAATAAAACACGTACCTTATGAGATGTGCCCTTTGATGCCATTTAAGTTCCACGTCTCAAAATTTTCATAAAGTGTACCGTTAAATCATTATTCGAGGCGATCAAGTTAGCTGAGACACCCTGTATGTATACATACATATATGATGACGTCTTTTCTGGTCATCTCAAATAAAAGAAAAACAAATATTTCGATAAACTATACACTTGTGGTTGGAGGATGAACATATCTATAAAACTCTAGAATGAGAATTGCAAAAATAGTAGCAATTTTAAAACCAGGCAACAAAATTTCGGTATATTTTTGTTTACCTTACAAAACATAATATATAACATAATATAATATAATAAATCATTATAATACAAGTATTATCACAAGGATTTTTAAGAATTTCAAGAAAAGGATTTAAATACATGTTTGTAAGAGTATATGGTACTGAACAATTCAAAAAAATGTTCGTTTTTTCACTATTACACTGATCTGATGTTTAATTGTGTGAACTTAACAAGTTAAGTTTGTGAACTTTGATTCTCCATTCTTTTATTAAAATCGCTAATGCGCAAAATCCTGACCAATTTATCAAATAAAAGCTAAAATGAAAAGCCAAAAGTTAAATGGAAGACAAGAGATAGTCGATCGAACTCCTCCTCAGTATGGATCGTCACGGGATCCATACGATCCGCGGTCGTTGAAAGATCCGACTGGATGGAATTCAGCATCGATCGGCTCATTGGTGGTCCAGTATTGTCGGGCGTCGTGTCGAAGATCTTAATCGTTTATTTATGTCGGTGAATGTACGCCCGTATCTACCTATCGTTTCGTACGCATTGTGCGTGACTTTAAGTTCACCGCGAGACGCGTCACGATGTATTACAAGACGATTTTATTTCCTGCTTGTCGTCCCATTACATAATAACTCGCTGCCATCGGTCCGCTCGATTGTAGATTATCGCCAACCGATAGACATCTACACCGACAACCGTTGCCTCCTCTTCTGGGAGATGGAGCCGCGAGATGTATCGTTTGGTCTCACCGCCATTGATCCATTCTGCAGTACCTGATGCTCATTTCCGTTCGACTGGTGCTTACTTGCGATCCTTCTGCTGCGTCAGGTGTCCACATAGAACACTCGTGGGATGTGAGATGTACGAAAGAAGGGGAAGGGAAACATTGGACAGGTCCTCGGGTAGAATATGCCACCTTGATGGTGTAAAAAATTTATTTTTTTCTGTTGCGTTTTGACATATTATGGGGATACATATGTATGAATTTATTCCAGAAAAACTACTTAATGTACTGATGATACATTGTAGATTGTTTTGAACAATTGTGGAAGTTGTATACCTACATATAAAGAAGTATGATCGATATATTAATTTCCGCATATTCCGTAAATATGTATAGCTCCACTGGCGGCGTGATTCAGGTTCCCATAGTGATTCAATTTGTGAAATGGATGGAATGTTTTTTTTTATCTTATTGGCTATGATTTATCGGAGGCTAATTTTTAAATATTGATAAATTGAGTGAATTATTTTCCATCACAATTGGCTTAACCCAGACCACGAATGACCTTTCCAATAGATCATTCTATTCGTCTTGAAATACTCTGTCAAAATGTAAGTAAAAAAACATGGCCATGAACTAGTAACATCGGATGATCAGCCCCTCGATACCAAATAATTTTGGCCCGATGCATTTTTTCCTATCACTAATAGCAGCCAAGTTATTCAGGTGGCCGGTTTTAAATGCCTCACCCTGTATGTAAGTGTATATATAATTAAAATATACTTTAAACCATTAGACAATGTTTTCTACTAATACAGAAGATTGATTTTGCCTTCCCCATAATGTTGTGAAAAAGAATTAAAGACAGCAAAAAGTTATTATTGTCCTAATATAATTTAAGAATTATTACTTTATTGTCCAGTAAGTTCTTCCTTATTTGTTATTGACATTTAGAATGTGGCATAATATAAGATATGAATACTAACAAAAACACATTATTTCTTAATCATTATATGTTGGAGGTTTCTTTATTTGTTCTTAATATGTTAAATATGTACTAGTAAATTACTCCTTCACTCATTCGCATTTTTAAAACTATTGCTATTCACAAATTCACTGCCTTTAAAGGGAGTATGTTTTTCGGAAATCGATCGACAGACACGATTTAGGAGAACAGTTGCTTGAATCATACCTCTTATACTATATCATAAAAACGTTTCTAACTAAATGTGAGTAATTTGTTCTTGACAAATAGTTAAATATCAAGATACAGTGTTCCATATGAATTTGCGTACAAATTCGTGCTAAACAGGAAATATGACGTAAAATTTCTTAAACGCTACTTCAGTCAATTCCAAGCTATAAAATATTCCTAAAAACTTTCTGAATATCTCATAACGACTCTATATATATATATATATATATAT